>NW_019230014.1:0-3268 GCF_002742605.1 Olea europaea var. sylvestris
TCATACGTCACGACGAAGTGGTGAGTTCAATCCAAAACGGTCGCTACATTTCCAAAAAGTTCTTATCGGCCCAAAACGGACACTGTGTGCAAAAGTTACGATCAATTCTTCGTCCATCGACTCTCCAAGCGTTCTAAATGTGCAAGTGCTCATTCTTTTGAAAAATGGCCTAAATACCTCGTACGTCACGATGAAGTTTTGAGTTCAATCCAAAACGGTCGCTACATTTCCAAAAAGTACTTACGGGCCCAAAACGGACACCGTGTGAAAAAGTTACTCTCAATTCTTCGTACGCCGACAATCCAAGCGTTCCAAATACGCAAGTGCGAACTCTTTCGCAAAATGCCGAAATCCCTCATACGTCACGAAGAAGTGGTGAGTTCAATCCAAAACGGTCGCTACATTTCCAAAAAGTACTTACGGGCCCAAAACGGACACCAGGAGCAAAAGTTACGGTCAATTCTTCGAACGTCGACAATCCAAGCATTCCAAATATGCAAGTGCTCACTCTTTCGAAAAATGGCAAAAATCCCTCCTACATCACGACGAAGAGGTGAGTTCAATCTAAAACGGTCGCTACATTTCCAGAAAGTACTTACGGGCCCAAAACGGACACCGTGTAAAAAAGTTACGCTCAATTCTTCGTACGTCGACAATCCAAGGCTGCCAAATATGCAAGCGGTCATTCCTTCGAAAAATGGCTGATATCACTCATACGTCACGACGAAGTGGTGAGTTCAATCCAAAACGGTCGCTACATCTCCAAAAAGTACTTATGGGACCAAAACGGACAGCGTGTGCAAAAGTTACGCTCAATTCTTCGTACGCCGACAATCCAAGATTTTCAAATATGTAAGTGCTCATTCTTTCGAAAAATGGCTGAAATCCCTCGTACGTCACAATGAAGTGGTGAGTTCAGTCCAAAACGGTCGCTACATTTCCAAAAAGTACTTATGGGCCTAAAACGGATACCGTGTGCAAAAGTTACGCTCAATTCTTCGTACCTCGGCAATCCAAGCGTTCCAAATATGCAAGTGCTTACTCTTTCGAAAAATGGCCGAAATCTCTCATACGTCATGATGAAGTGGTGAGTTCAATCCAAAACGGTCGTAACACTGCCAAAAAGTTCTTATGGGCCCAAAACGAACACCGTGTGCAAAAGTTACGCTCAATTCTTCGTCCGCCGACTCTCCAAGCGTTCTAAATATGCAAGTGCTCATTCTTTTGAAAAATGGCCTAAATCCCTCGTACGACACGGCGAAGTTTTGAGTTCAATCCAAAACGGTCGCTACAGTTCCAAAAAGTACTTACGCGCCCAAAACGGACACCGGGTGCAAAAGTTACGCTCAATTCTTCGAACGCCGACAATCCAAGCGTTCCAAATATGCAAGTGCGCACACTTTCGAAAAATGATAAAAATCCCTCATACGTCACGACGAAGTGGTGAGTTCAATCCAAAACGGTCGTAACACTGCCAAAAAGTTCTTATGGGCCCAAAACGAACACCGTGTGCAAAAGTTACGCTCAATTCTTCGTACACCGACAATCCAAGCGTTCCAAATATGCAAGTGCTCACTCTTTCGAAAAATGATAAAAATCCCTCATACGTCACGACGAAGTGGCGAGTTTAATCCAAAATGGTCACTACATTTCCAAAAAGTACTTACGCGCCCAAAACGGACACCGGGTGCAAAAGTTACGCTCAATTCTTCGAACGCCGACAATCCAAGCGTTCCAAATATGTAAGTGCTCACTCTTTTGAAAAAAGGCCGAAATCCCTCATACGTCACGACGAAGTGGTGAGTTCAATCCAAAACGCTCGCTACATTTCCAAAAAGTACTTACGCGCCCAAAACGGACACCGGGTGCAAAACTTATGCTCAATCCTTCGTATGTCGACAATCCAAGCGTGCCAAATATGCAAGTGGTCATTCCTTCAAAAAATGGCTGAAATCACTCATACGTCACGACGAAGTGGTGAGTTCAATCCAAAACGGTCGCTACATTTCCAAAAAGTACTTATGGGACTAAAACTGACAGCGTGTGCAAAAGTTACGCTCAATTCTTCGTACACTGACAATCCAAGCGTTCCAAATATGCAAGTTCTCACTCTTTTGAAAAAAGGCCGAAATCCCTCATACGTCACGACGAAGTTGTGAGTTCAATCGAAAACGGTCGCTACATTTCCAAAAAGTACTTATGGGCCCAAAACGGACACCGTGTGCAAAAGTTACGCTCAATTCTTCGTACGTCGACAATCCAAGCATTCCAAATATGCAAGGGCACACTCTTTCGAAAAATGGCCAAAATCCCTCATACGTCACGACGAAGTGGTGAGTTCAATCCAAAACGGTCGCTACATTTCCAAAAAGTACTTACGGGCCCGAAACGGACACCGGGTGCAAAAGTTACGCTCAATTCTTCGAACGTCGACAATCCAAGCATTCCAAATATGTAAGTGCTCACTCTTTCGAAAAATGGCCGAAGTCCCTCCTACGTCACGACGAAGTGGTGAGTTCAATCTAAAACGGTCGGTACATTTCCAGAAAGTACTTACACGCCCAAAACGGACACCGTCTGCAAAAGTTGCTCTCAATTCTTCGTCCGCCGACCCTCCAAGCGTTCTAAATATGCAAGTGCTCATTCTTTCGAAAAGTGGCTAGAATCCCTCGTACGTCACGACGAAGATTTGAGTTCAATCCAAAACGGTCTCTAAATTTCCAAAAAGTACTTATGGGCCCAAAATGGACACCGTGTGCAAAAGTTACGCTCAATTCTTCGTACGCCGACAATCCAAGCGTTCCAAATACGCAAGTGCGCACTCTTTCAAAAAATGGCCGAAATCCCTCATACGTCACGAAGAAGTGGTGAGTTCAATCCAAAACGGTCGCTACATTTCCAAAAAGTACATACGGGCCCAAAACGGACACCGGGTGCAAAAGTTACGCTCAATTCTTCGAACGCCGACAATCCAAGCATTCCAAATATGCAAGTGCTCACTCTTTCGAAAAATGGCCAAAATCCCTCCTACGTCACGACGAAGAGGTGAGTTCAATCCAAAACGGTCGCTACATTTCCAGAAAGTACTTACAGGCCCAAAACGGACACCGTGTAAAAAAGTTACGCTCAATTCTTCGTACGCCGACAATCCAAGGGTTCCAAATATGGAAGTGCTCACTCAATCAAAAAAAGGCCGAAATCCCTCATACGTCACGACGAAGTGGTGAGTTCAATCCAAAACGGTCGCTACATTTCCAAAAAGTTTTTA
>NW_019230015.1:0-3267 GCF_002742605.1 Olea europaea var. sylvestris
TTTGTTTCCGATCAATCAGTCAAATTTTAGACCATTCCGACACTGTCACGAAAAACGACGAAATTGCCCTCTGCGCGATTTTTATTTCCGATCAATCTGTCAAATTTTTGCTCATTCGAACTCCACTGGGAAAAATGACGAAATTGCCCCCGACGCGATTTTTGTTTCCCATCAATCGGTCATATTTGAGCCCATTTCGACTCCGTCGCGAAAAATGACGAAATCGTCCCCGACGCGATTTTTGTTTCCCATCAATTAGTCAAATTTTAGGCGATTCCGACACCGTCGCGAAAAATGACGAAATTACCCCCGGCCCAATTTTTGTTTCCCATCAATTAGTCAAATTTTAGACGATTCCAACACCGTCACGAAAAATGACGAAATTGCCCCCTGCGCGATTTTTGTTTCCGGTTAATCTGTCAAATTTTAGCCGATTCCGACACCGTCTCGAAAAATGACGAAATTGCCCCCGGCGCGATTTTTGTTTACGATCAATCTGTCAAATTTTAGCTCATTCGAACACCGTTGTGAAAAATGACGAATTTGCGCCCGACGCGATTTTTGTTTCTGATCAATCTGTCAAATTTGAGCCCATTTCGACACCGTCACGAAAAATTACGAAATCGCCCTCGGCGCGATTTTTGTTTCCCATCAATCAATCAGATTTTAGCCGATTCCGACACCGTCTTGAAAAATAACGAAATTACCCCTGCGCAATTTTTGTTTCCCATCAATCAGACAAATTTTAGCCGATTCCGACACCGTCGCAAAAAATGACGAAATTGCCCCTGGCGCGATTTTTGTTTCCCATCAATCAATCAAATTTTAGACGATTCCAAGACCGTCGAGAAAAATGACGAAATTGTCCCCGGCGCGATTTTTGTTTCCGGTTAATCTGTCAAATTTTAGCCGATTCAGACACCGTCTCGAAAAATGACGAAATTTCCCCCGGTGCGAATTTTGATTCCGATCAATCTGTCAAAATTTTCCCCATTCCAACACCGTCGCGAAAATTGACGAAAATGCCCTCGGCGCGATTTTTGTTGCCGATTAATCTGTCAAATTTTAGCCGATTTCGACATTGTCGCGAAAAATGACGAGATTGCCCCCGGCTCATTTTTGTTTCCGATCAATCGGGCAAATGTTAGCCGATTTCGACATTGTCGCGAAAAATGACGAGATTGCCCCCGGCTCATTTTTGTTTCCGATCAATCTGTCAAATTTTTGCTCATTCGAACACCGTTGTGAAAAATGACGAAATTGCGCCCGATGCGATTTTTGTTTCTGATCAATCTGTCAAATTTGAGCCCATTTCGACACCGTCAAGAAAAATTACGAAATCGCCCTCGGCGCGATTTTTGTTTCCTATCAATCAATCAAATTTTAGCCGATTCCGACACCGTCTTGAAAAATAACGAAATTGCCCCTGCGCAATTTTTGTTTCCCATCAATCAGACAAATTTTAGCTGATTCCGACACCGTCGCAAAAAATGACGAAATTGCCCCTGGCGCGATTTTTGTTTCCGGTTAATCTGTCAAATTTTAGCCGATTCAGACACCGACTCGAAAAATGACGAAATTGCCCTCGGCGCGATTTTTGATTCCGATCAATCTGTCAAATTTTTGCTCATTCGACCACCGTTGTGTAAAATGACGAAATTGCGCCCGATGCGATTTTTGTTTCTGATCAATCTGTCAAATTTGAGCCCATTTCGACACCGTCACGAAAAATTACGAAATCGCCGTCGGCGCGATTTTTGTTTCCCATCAATCATTCAAATTTTAGCCGATTCCGACACCGTCTTGAAAAATAACGGAATTGCCCCTGCGCAATTTTTGTTTCCCATCAATCAGTCAAATTTGAGCCGATTCCGACACCGTCGCGAAAAATGATGAAATTGCCCCGGCGCGGTTTTTGTTTCCGATTAATCTGTCAAATTTTAGCCGATTACGGCACCGTCGCGAAAAATGACGAAATTGCCCCCGGCGCGATTTTTGTTTCCGATCAATCGGTCAAATTTGAGCCCATTTCGACACCGTCGCGAAAAATAACGAAATCGCCCCCGGCGCGATTTTTGTTTCCCTTCAATCTGTCAAATTTTAGCCGATTACGGCACCGTCGCGAAAAATGACGAAATTGCCCACGGCGCAATTTTTGTTTCTCGTCAATCAGTCAAATTTTAGACGATTCCAACACCGTCGCGAAAAATGACGAAATTGCCCCCGGCATGATTTTTTTCCGATCAATCGGTCAAATTTGAGCCCATTTCGACACCGTCGCGAAAAATGACGAAATTACCCCCGGCGTGATTTTTGTTTCCGATCAATCAGTCAAGTTTTAGACCATTCGGACACTGTCACGAAAAACGACAAAATTGCCCTCTGCGCGCTTTTTGTTTCCAATCAATCTGTCAAATTTTTGCTCATTCGAACACCGTTGGAAAAAATGACGAAATTGCCCCGATGCGATTTTTGTTTCCGATCAATCAGTCAAGTTTTAGACCATTCGGACACTGTCACGAAAAACGACAAAATTGCCCTCTGCGCGCTTTTTGTTTCCAATCAATCTGTCAAATTTTTGCTCATTCGAACACCGTTGGAAAAAATGACGAAATTGCCCCGATGCGATTTTTGTTTCCGATCAATCAGTCAAATTTGAGCCGATTCCGACACCGTCGCGAAAAATGACGAAATTACCCCCGGCGTGATTTTTGTTTCCGATCAATCAGTCAAGTTTTAGACCATTCGGACACTGTCACGAAAAACGACAAAATTGCCCTCTGCGCGATTTTTGTTTCCAATCAATCTGTCAAATTTTTGCTCATTCGAACACCACTGGGAAAAATGACGAAATTGCTCCCGACGCGATTTTTGTTTCCCATCAATCGGTCAAATTTGAGCCCATTTCGACTCCGTCGCGAAAAATGACGAAATCGTCCCCGACGCGATTTTTGTTTCCCATCAATCAGTCAAATTTGGGCCGATTTCGACACCGTCGCGAAAAATGACGAAATTGCCCCCGGGGCGATTTTTTTCCGATGAATCGGTCAAATTTGAGCCCATTCGGACACCGTCGCGAAAAATGACGAAATCGCCCACGACGCGATTTTTGTTTGCCGTCAATCAGTCAAATTTTAGGCGATTCCGACACCGTCGCGAAAAATGACGAAATTACCCCCGGCCAAATTTTTGTTTCCCATCGATTAGTCAAATTTTAGACGATTCCAACACCGTCGCGAAAAATGACGAAATTGCCCCCGGCGCGAT
>NW_019230016.1:0-3267 GCF_002742605.1 Olea europaea var. sylvestris
ACTACTTTATTAGGTAACAATTCCTCCATTCACTGCTACTTGTGGTACATGTAAAGGATTTGGCCAAATCATTAAGGTTTGATTTTGCAGTTTATCATGGATTCCAAAATTTGATAGATTTGAAAGATCAATATTTAATAGATACCATGTAGGACAATTGTGGGGCATGCGGAGGATCAGGGGTGGTTGAAGGTGTCAAAGATGTTAAAGTAACAATACCGGCAGGTTGGTTTTAACGTTTTTTGCAAGTTGATTATTTGCATAAAGAAAATGTCATTGTTTAAGACCATTCTTTAAATTAGTGAATTGGATTAGACTGTTACTTCTCGGGCTTCCTTCTTTCGTTGTTTGGTTTTTCTTGTGGTAATAGTTGCGAGTTCATATATTAATTACTTTGTCATGACAAGGAGTACAAGTTTAAGATATCATGCTACTGAATTCCAAGTGCTGAATGCTCTTATTCATGGGGAAAGAGGTTACGATGTTTTTGGCACACAAGGAAAAAGGAAAACATCTCACCTTAAACCCTTTTTCATAACTCATGTTGCACTATTATGGGGCAACTCTTTTTAGTTTCAGCTAGAAAGTGCCTTTTGCTCTTTGACTTGCATTTTAAATAGTTATCTAAGCTTGCTTTACAATCAAGCAGTCTTTTTTCATGCATTCTTCCATGACAATCTGAAACTTCAATTTGAATTCCTGAGGTTGAGATCGAGAGTTGCAGCTAATTGATCTTCTAATCATCCGGAATTGGCATGAACTTGGATTATGCAAAGGGTTAATATTCTCTAATGCATAGTTTTCATCCTCGAACTTCATTTTGATAGATCTAAGGCGTTGCAGTTGCCTTCTAATACCTCCGTTCGGACATCCACATTATATCCAGATTCTCAAAATTTCTCCATATCTTTAGTAAGTTGCCCTATTTCCTTTGCATCTGGAGCTTGGGTCATCCTAGGAATTCTTGATTGTGTCATAGCATGATAAGTTTGGAATTAGAATCGTTGGCAAAATTGACGAGACAACAAGCTTTAGCCTGCAAAATGATAAGAGAGAACAAAGGGATATTGCCAGATATTGAAGTAAAAACATTAAAGGTTTACGGTTTTAGGCATAAATTTTAGCATACGGAATTTTTTTGGATAGTAAATAATAGGTTATTGAACTTTTGCCTTTGCTGGAACAATTAGGTTATAGGCTCTCTAAGACTCCAAAACCTACCCTAACTAGAAAACTTTGAATAACTAGGTAAAAGACATTACTATGTATTGTTGGAAACCTAAAAGAAGTACCTTAGGGTCTAAATAAATTTAATCCTAGCCAACTAATGTTCAAGTCCTACAAGGAAAAAAAAGTCCCAGAAAGGTTTTTATATTTTATGTTTTAGATTGAATTTTTTTCCTGCATCACTTCTTCTGAGCTCAACATATTTTGAATCTTTCTAAGTCCGAAGGTCTTAAGTATTTAACTATTTGCGTTGACGAAGATCTACAGTCATTGCACCAAAGCTCATTGACAGATGCAGATACTTGTTGCTTATAAGTATATATGCTTTGCTTTCATAGTACGGATTGTAGACATTCTCATAACCTGGATTCTGTCCATAGAATAGTTACAATTATCCTCTTTTCCCATTTGCAAACTTTTTTCTTTTAACTTTTTAAATATTTGTATGTAATCTGTATTCTCTGATGGCAGTTCATTAATTGCTTCTTTTATATTTCCCATGAATTAGGAGTGGATTCTGGTGATGTTATTCGCGTACCAAATGCTGGTAATACTGGTGGACGGGGAATGCATCCAGGCAATCTAATTATAAAGCTAAAGGCATCATAATTCTTTGCCATTGCCAACTTTTAAAATTCTCTATCATGATTATTATTTAGCTGGATGTTTCTTTCATATCACAATTTTTTGTATTAATTCTTTATTTTTTCCCTCCATATCCTGTTGAAGTTTGCCTTTTCTCTTAAAAATGTACGACTGTCTAGGGATCCATTCTATAAATCATTGGAAGAGCCCTTCAAGCATAAAATAAAGCATTTAAATCTTCATGATTCGTAAACTCACATAATTTTGCATCACGTGGAACAAAATGACAGTAGATTTTGGAAACTCTACTTGTTTGCAAGTACTTTTCACTTCAAGTGTTCTAGAGTAACATGATCATCTAAGAAGAATATAATGCCAAAATAAGCCTTATTTTGCCATGTTTTTGGTCCGTCACTACATTTATTGGTATTTTAAGTTTATGTTAGGTTAAGAAAACAAATGATTGGGGACAACAAAAATGATGTTTTTATTCTTATCCTCTCCCTTTTCACTCAAGTTCATGGGTTATACCCATTTTTCTTAGAAATCTTTGCTATTATTACCTGCAGACGATTTATTTTGCAATCCTTTTTTGAATAGTGATTTTTTTGTTCTCAAACATAATTTTATTACCAAGGTCATGCATGTAACTTTTGTACTTGATTGGCATCGATTTTATTCTGAGGAGGAAGCGGGTTTTGTCTGCTTTTCATCACCATATCTATTTAGCTAATACACTTCAATATTAACTGAGTAAATTTTATTAGTGAAGGGAAAACATTTGTGGTATTTATGAATTTCTTTATGAACTCACTTTACCTGTGCTTGTGAACTGAAATTGCTCTTTATTTACAATATCTTCATTGCTTGACCATTTCACAATTAGTTAGTATTATTTCTCATTTCTCTTTAGCAGATTTTATAATTTTAAATTGCTGTCATTTTTCCTATTTGTGAAATTCCTATTCATTTTTCTATTCAGGTTGCAGATGATCCTTTATTTTCTAGAGAAGGTGCTGACATATATGTGGATTATTCTATTACCTTTACACAAGTGAGAACCATTCTTTTCTTTTTGGGCTTGCTATTTAACAAAATAACATTTTTTAATCAGTCTCGGGATCCCATTTGAAATCTTCTCTATTTTCAATATGTTCTTTTTTAACTGCTTGATTATTTTAAATTCTTATTCATATATTTCTTAATTTTATTTTTTCGATGAGTGAATTCTGCCATGTTTTATTTATGAGCACTGAGTCTTTTTTCTTTTTCTTTTTTATTGGAATGCATAAAGTACTGCTTACAAGTACTGGAAATCATGCATGTGAGGAATACTTGATATATATTTTGATCTAAGTTCTTGGTTTCTCCTGCTTGAGTGTGCTGGCTCTTGATGCGAACCTCAGCAGATTAAAAGTCAAAACTAATTGTAGAATTGCAGAAGCATCAAGCTGA
>NW_019230017.1:0-3267 GCF_002742605.1 Olea europaea var. sylvestris
GAAAATGATCAAACCCGAATTTATCATGAAATCAAAAACCACTTTTCATTGGCTCAATTCCAATCGAATTATGAAATCAAAAACCACTTTTCGTTTGCTCGATTCCAATCGAATTAGATTAGCAATTTGTGGAAAACAATCAAACCCGAAGTTAACATGAAATCGAAAACCACTTTTCATTGGCTCGATTCCAATCGAATTAGACTAGCAATTTTTCGAAAATGATCAAACCCGATGTTATCATGAAATCGAAAGCGACTTTTCATTGGCTCGATTCCAATAGAATTGGACTAGCAATTCGTCGAAAATAATCAAACCCGAATTTATCATGAAATAAAAAATCACTTTTCATTGGCTCGATTCCAATCGAATTATAAAATCGAAAACCACTTTTCATTTGCTCGATTCCAATCGAATTAGGCAATCAATTTGTCGAAAACAATCAAACTCAAAGTTAACATGAAATCGAAAACCACTTTTCATTGGTTCGATTCAAATCGAATTAAACTAGCAATTTTTTGAAAACGATCAAACCCGAAGTTGCCATGAAATCGAAAACCACTTTTCATTAGCTCGAATCCAATCGAAATAGACAAGTAATTCTCTGAAAATGATCATACCCGAAGTTATCATGGAATCAAAAACCACTTTTCAATGGCTCGATTCCAATCGAATTTGACTAGCAATTCATCAAAAACGAACAAAGCCGATGTTATCACGAAATCGAAAACCACTTTTCATCGGCTCGATTCCAATAGAATTGGACTAGCAATTCGTCAAAAATGAGAAACCCGAATTTATCATGCAATCAAAAACAACTTTTCATATGCTCGATTCCAATCGGATTAGATTAGCATTTTGTAAAAAATGAATAAACCCGAAGTTATCATGAAATCAAAAACAACTTTTCATTAGCTCGATTCCAATCGAATTAGACTAGCATTATGCAAAAAACTAACAAATCCAATGTTATCATGAAATAAAAAACAATTTTTCATTGGCTCGATACCAATTGAATTAGAATAGGAATTTCCTAATATGATCAAATCCGAAGTTATCATGAAATCAAAACCACTTTTCATTGGCTCGATTCCAATCGAATTAGACTAGCAATTTTTGAAAATGATCAAATTCGAAGTTATAATGAAATCAAAACCACTTTTCATTGGCTCGATTCCAATTCAATTAGACTAGCAATTCACCAAAAACGAACAAACCCGATGTTATCATGAAATCAAAAATCCCTTTTCATTGGCTCGAATCCAATTGAATTATGAAATCGAAAACCACTTTTCATTTGCTCGATGCCAATCGAATTAGACGAGCGATTTGCCGAAAACAATCAAACCCGAAGTTATCTTGAAATCGAAAACCACATTCCATTGGCTCGATTTCAATCGAATTAGACTAGCAATTTTTCGAAAATGATCAAACCCGAAGTTATCATGAAATTGAAATCCACTTTTCATTGGCTTGAATCCGATCGAAATAGATTAGAAATTCACCGAAAATGATCAAACCCGAAGTTATCATTAAATAAAAAACCACTTTTCATTGGCTGGAATTCAATCAAATTAGACTAGCAATTCGCCGAAAATGAACAAACCCGAAGTTATTAGGAAATCAAAAACTACTTTTCATTGGCTTGATTCCAATCGAATTAGACTAGCAATTCGTCAAAAACGAACAAACTCAAAGTTATCATGAAATCAAAAACTACTTTTCATTGGCTCGATTCCAATCGAATTAGACCAGCATTACGTAAAAAATGTACAAACTCGAAGTTATCATGAAATCAACAACCACTTTTCATTGGCTCGATTCCAATCGAATTAGACTAGAAATTTGCCAAAGACGAACAAACCCGATGTTATTAAGAAATCGAAAGCCACTTTTCATTGGCTCAATTCCAACAGAATTGGTCTCGCAATTCGTCGAAAATGATCAAACCCGAATTTATCATGAAATCAAAAACCACTTCAATTTGCTATATTCCATTCGAATTAGACTAGCATTTCGCCAAAAAGAAACAAACACGAAGTTATCATGAAATCAAAAACTACTTTTCATTGATTCAATTCGAATTGAATTATGCTAGCTTTTCGTCAAAAACGAACAAACCCGAAGTCATTCTGAAATCAAAAACCACTTTTCATTGACTCAATTCCAATCGAATTAGACGAGCAATTCCCCAAAAACGAACAAACCCGAAGTTATCATGAAATCAAAAACCACTTTTCATTGGCTCGATTCCAATCGAATTAGACGAGCAATTCGCCTTATAAAAACAAACCCGAAGTCATACTAAAATCAAAAGCTACTTTTCATTGGCTCGATTCCAATCGAATTAGACTGGCATTTAACAAAAAACGAACAAACCCGTAGTTATCATGAAATCAAAATCCACTTTTCATTGACTCGATTCCAATCGAATTAGACTAGCAATTTGCCAAAGACGAACAAACCCGATGTTATCATGAAATCGAAAGCGACTTTTCATTGGCTCGATTCCAATAGAATTGGACTAGAAATTCGTCAAAAATGATCAAACCCGAATTTATCATTAAATCAAAAACCACTATTCATTGGCTCAATTCCAATCAAATTTTGAAATCGAAAACCACTTTTCATTTGCTCGATTCCAATCGAATTAGACTAGCAATTTGTCGAAAACAATCAAACCCGAAGTTAACATGAAATCGAAAACCTCTTTTCATTGGCTCCATTCCAATCGAATTAGACTAGCAATTTTTAGAAAACGATCAAACTCGAAATTATCATGAAATCGAAAGCCACTTTTCATTGGCTCGAATCCAATCAAAATAGACTAGCATTTCGCCGAAAATGATCAAACCCAAATTTATCATGAAATCAAAAACCACTTTTCATTGGCTTGATTCCAATCGAATTAGACTAGCAATAAGCCGAAAACGAATAAACCTGAAGTTATCATGAAACCAAAAACCACTTTTCATTGGCTTGATTCCAATCGAATTAGACTGGCAATTCGTCAAAAACAAACAAACCCGAAGTCATCCTAAAATCAAAAGCCACTTTTCATTGGCTCCATTCTAATCGAATTAGACTGGCATTTCGCAAAAAACGAACAAACCCGTAGTTATCATGAAATCAAAAACTGCTTTTCATTGGCTCGATTCCAATCGAATTAGACTAGAAATTTGCAAAAGACGAACAAACCCGATGTTATCATGAAATCGAAAGTGACTTTTCATTGGCTCGATTCCAATAGAATTGGACTAGCAATTC
>NW_019230018.1:0-3267 GCF_002742605.1 Olea europaea var. sylvestris
ATCAATAAGTCAAATTTTAGCCAATTCCGACACAGTCGCGAAAAATAACGAAATTACACCCGGCGCGCTTTTTGTTCCCGATCGACCAGTCAAATTTTAGCCCATTTCGACAAAGTCATGAAAAATGACGAAATTGCCAGCTGCGCGATTTTTATTTCCGATCAACCTGCAAAATTTCAGCCAATTCCGACACAGTCGCGAAAAATGACGAAATTGCCCCCGGCGCGGTTTTTGTTTCCGATCAACCAGTTAAATTTTAGACAATTCCGATACAGTCGCGAAAAATGACGAAATTGCCCCCGTCGCGATTTTTATTTCAGATCAAACTGCCAAGTTTCAGCCAATTTCGATACAGTCGAGAAAAATTACGAAATTCCCCCGGCACGATTTTTGTTTCCGATCAACCAGTCAAATTTTAGCCAATTCCGACACAGTCTCGAAAAATGACGAAATTACACCCGTCGCTATTTTTGTTTCCGATCAACCTGTCAAATTTGAGCCCATTCCGACACAGTCGAGAAAAATGACGAAATTGCCGCCGGCGGGATTTTTATTTCCGATCAAACTGCCAAATTTCAGTCAATTCCGACACAGTCAAGAAAAAATGACGAAATTGCCCCCGACGCGGTTTTTGTTCCGGATAAACCTATCAAATTTGAGCCCATTCCGACACAATCGAGAAAAATGACGAAATTTCCGTCGGCGCGATTTTTATTTCTGATCAAACTGCCAAATTTCAGCCAATACCAACACAGTTTAGAAAAATGACGAAATTGCCCCCGACGAGGTTTTTTTTTTCCGATCAACCAGTCAAATTTTAGCAAATTCCGACACAGTCGAGAAAAATGACGAAATTGCCCCCGGCGCGATTTTTATTTCAGATCAAACTGCCATATTTCAGCCAATTCCGACACAGTCGAGAAAAATGACGAAATTGCCCCCGGCGCGGTTTTTGCTCCCGATCAACCTGTCGAATTTGAGCCCATTCCGACACAGTCGAGAAAAATGACGAAATTGCTGCCGGCGCGATTTTTCTTTCTGATCAAACTGCCAAATTTCAGCCAATTCTGACACAGTCGAGAAAAATGACGAAATTACCCCCGGCTCGATTTTTGTTTCCAATCAAACTGTCAAATTTGAGCCCATTTCGACAAAGTCGAGAAAAATGACGAAATTACCCCCGGCGCGATTTTTATTTCCGATCAAACTGCCAAATTTCGGCCAATTCCGACACAGTCTAGAAAAATGATGAAATTGCCCCCGGCGCGATTTTTGTTTACGATCAACAAGTCAAATTTTAGCCAATTCCGACACAGTCGCGTAAAATGACGAAATTACACCCGGCGCGATTTTTGGTCTCGATAAACCTGTCAAATTTTAGCCCATTTCGACACAGTCGAGAAAAATGACGAAATTGCCGTCGGCGCGATTTTTATTTCCGATCAAACTGCCAAATTTCAGCCAATTCCGACAAAGTCGCGAAAAATGACGAAATTACACCCGGCGCTATTTTTCTTCCCGATCAACCTGTCAAATTTGAGCCCATTCCGACACAGTCGAGAAAAATGACGAAATTGCCGCCGGCGGGATTTTTATTTCCGATCAAACTGCCAAGTTTCAGCCAATTCCGACACAGTCGAGAAAAATATCTAAATTGGCCCCGGCGAAGTTTTTTTCCGATCAACAAGTCAAATTTTCGCCAATTTAGACACAGTCACGAAAAATGACGAAATTACCGCCGACGCGATTTTTATTTCCGATCAAACTGTCAAATTTCAGCCAATTCCGACACAGTCGAGGAAAACTGCCAAATTACCGCCGAAGCGATTTTTATTTCCGATCAAACTGCCAAATTTCAGCCAATTCCGACACAGTCGAGGAAAATGACGAAATTGCCCCTGGCGCGATTTTTGTTTCCTATCAACCAGTCAAATTTTAGACAATTCCGACACAGTCGCGAAAAATGTCGAAAATAAACCCGGCGCTTTTTTTGTTCCCGATCAACATGTCAAATTTGAGCCCATTTCGACACAGTCGGGAAAAATGACGAAATTGCCCCCGGAGCGATTTTGGTTTCCGATCAACAAGTCAAATTTTAGCCAATTCCGACACAGTCGCGAAAAATAACGAAATTACACCCGGGGCGATTTTTTTTCCCTATCAACCAGTCAAATTTGAGCCCATTCCGACACAGTCGTGAAAAATGACGAAATTGCCAGCTGCGCGATTTTTATTTCCGATCAACCCACCAAATTTCAGCCAATTTCGACACAGTCACGAAAAATGACGAAATTGCCCCCGGAGCGGTTTTTGTTTCCGATCAACCAGTTAAATTTTAGCCAATTCCGACACAGTCGAGAAAAATGACGAAATTGCCCCCGGCGTGGTTTTTGTTTCCTATCAACTAGTCAAATTTTAGCCAATTCAGACACAGTCGCGAAAAATGACAAAATTACACCCGGCGCGATTTTTGTTCCCGATAAACCTGTCAAATTTGAGCCCATTCCGTCACAGTCGAGAAAAATGATGAAATTGCTGCCGGCGCGATTTTTATTTCCAATCAAACTGCCAAATTTCATCCAATTCCGACACAGTCGAGAAGAATGACGAAATTTCCCCCGACGCGATTTTTGTTTCCGATCAACCAGTAAAATTTTAGCCAATTCCGGCACAGTCGCGAAAAATGACGAAATTAGACCGGCGCTATTTTTGTTCTCGATCAACCTATCAAATTTGAGCCCATTCCGACACAGTCGAGAAAAAAGACGAAATTGCAACCGGCGGGATTTTTATTTTCGATCAAACTGCCAAATTTCAGCCAATTTCGACACAGTCAAGAAAAAAGACGAAATTGCCCCCGGCGCGGTTTTTTTCTGATCAAACTGCCAAATTTCAGCCAATTCCGACATAGTCGAGAAAAATGACGAAATTGCCCCCGGCGCGATTTTTGTTTCCGATCAACAAGTCAAATCACACCCGTCGCGGTTTTTGTTCCCGATAAACCTGTCAAATTTAAGTCCATTCCAACACAGTCGAGAAAAATGACGAAATTGTCCCCGACGCGGTGTTTGTTTCCGATAAACCTGTCAAATTTGAGCCCATTCCGACGCAGTCGAGAAAAATGACGAAATTGCCGCCGACGCGATTTTTATTTCCAATCAAACTGCCAAATTTCAGCCAATACCAACACAGTCGCGAAAAATGACGAAATTGCCCCCAGCACGATTTTTGTTTCCGATCAACCTGTCAAATTTGAGCCTATTCCGA
>NW_019230019.1:0-3266 GCF_002742605.1 Olea europaea var. sylvestris
AAGTTGTGAGTTCAATCCAAAACGATCGCAACATTTCCAAAAAGTTCTTCTGGGCCTAAAACGGACACCTTGTGAAAAAGTTACGCTCAATTCTTCGTCCGCCAACTCTCCAAGCGTTCTAAATATACAAGCGCTCATTCTTAAGAATAATCGCCAAAATCCCTTGTACGTCACGACGAACTGGTGAGTTCAATCCAAAACGGTCGCTACATTTCGAAAAACTTCTTATGGGCCCAAAGCGGACACCGTGTGCAAAAGTTATGCTCAATTCTTCGTCCGCCGCCTCTCCAAGTGTTCTAAATATACAAGCGCTCATTCTTTCGAAAAATTGCCAAAATCCCTCGTACGTCATGACGAAGTGGTGAGTTCAATCCAAGTCGGTCGCTACATTTCCAAAAACTTCTTATGGGCCCAAAGCGGACACCGTGTGCAAAAGTTATGCTCAATTCTTCGTCCGCCGCCTCTCCAAGTGTTCTAAATATACAAGCGCTCATTCTTTCGAAAAATTGCCAAAATCCCTCGTACGTCATGACGAAGTGGTGAGTTCAATCCAAGTCGGTCGCTACATTTCCAAAAACTTCTTATGGGCCCAAAGCGGACACCGTGTGCAAAAGTTATGCTCAATTCTTCGTCCGCCGCCTCTCCAAGTGTTCTAAATATACAAGCGCTCATTCTTTCGAAAAATTGCCAAAATCCCTCGTACGTCACGACGAAGGGGTGAGTTCAATCCAAAACGGTCGCTACATTTTCAAAAAGTTCTTTTGGGCCCAAAACGGACACCTTGTGCAAAAGTTATGCTCAACTCTTCGTCCATCGACTCTCCAAGCGTTCTAAATATACAAGCGCTCATTCTTTCGAAAAATTGCCAAAATCCCTCGTACGTCATGACGAAGTGGTGAGTTCAATCCAAGTCGGTCGCTACATTTCCAAAAACTTCTTATGGGCCCAAAGCAGACACAGTGTGCAAAAGTCACGCTCACTTCTTCGTCCGCCGACTCTCCAAGCGTTCTAAATATACAAGCGCTCATTCTTTCGAAAAAGCGCCAAAATCCCTCGTACGTCATGACGAAGTGGTGAGTTCAATCTAAAAGGGCGCTACATTTCCAAAAACTTCTTATGGGCCCAAAGCGGACACCCTGTGCAAAAGTTACGCTCAAATCTTCGTCCGCTGACTCTCCAAGCGTTCTAAATATACAAGCGCTCATTCTTTCGAAAAAGCGCCAAAATCCCTCGTACGTCACGACGAAGTGGTGAGTTCAATCTAAAAGGGCGCTACATTTCCAAAAACTTCTTATGGGCCCAAAGCGGACACCGTGTGCAAAAGTTACGCTTAATTCTTCGTCCGCCGACTCTCCAAGCGTTCTAAATATACAAGCGCTCATTCTTTCGAAAAAATCGCCAAAATCCCTCTTACGTCACGAAGAAGTGGTGAGTTCAATCCAAAACGGTCGCTACATTTCAAAAAACTTCTTATGGGCCCAAAGCGGACACCGTGTGCAAAAGTTACGCTCAATTCTTTGTCCGTCGACTCTCCTAGCGTTCTAAATATACAAGCGCTCATTCTTTCGAAAAATAGCCAAAATCCCTCGTACGTCACGGCTTAGTCTTGAGTTCAATCCAAAACGGTCGTTACATTTCTAAAAAGTACTTATGGGCCCAAAACGGACACCGTGTGCAAAAGTTACGCTCAATTCTTCGTACGCCGACAATCCAAGCATTCCAAATATGCAAGTGCTCATTCTTTTAAAAAATGGCCAAAATCCCTAATACGTCACGACGAACTGGTGTGTTCAATCCAAAATGGTCGCTACATTTCCAAAAAGTTCTTTTGGGCCCAAAACGGACACCTTGAGCAAAAGTTATGCTCAATTCTTCGTCCGCCAACTCTCCAAGCGTTCTAAATAAACAAGTGCTCATTCTTTCGAAAAATCGCCAAAATTCCTCGTACGTCACGATGAAGTGGTGAGTTCAATCCAAAACGGTCGCTACATTTTCAAAAACTTCTTATGGCCCAAAGCGGACACCGTGTGCAAAAGTTACGCTCAATTCTTCATTCGCCGACCCTCGAAGCATTCTAAATATACAAGCGCTCATTCTTTCGAAAAATCGCCAAAATCCCTCTTACGTCACGAAGAAGTGGTGAGTTCAATCAAAAACGGTCTCTACATTTCCAAAAACTTCTTATGGGCCCAAAGCGGACACCGTGTGCAAAAGTTACGCTTAATTCTTCGTCCGCCGACTCTCCAAGCGTTCCAAATATGCAAGCGCTCATTCTTTCGAAAAATGGACGAAATCCCTCATACGTCACGACGAAGTCGTGAGTTCAATCCAAAACGGTCGCTACATTTCCAAAAAGTAATTATGGGCCCGAAACGGACACCGTGTGCAAAAGTTATGCTCAATTCTTCGTACGCCGACTATCCAAGCGTTCCAAATAAGCAAGCGCTCATTATTTCGAAAAATGGCCGAAATCCCTCATACGTCACGACGAAGTCGTGAGTTCAATCCAAAACGGTCGCTACATTTCCAAAAAGTACTTATGGGCCCGAAACGAACACCGTGTGCAAAAGTTACGCTCAATTCTTCGAACGTCGACTATCCCAGCGTTCCAAATATGCAAGCGCTCATTCTTTCGAAAAATTGTCGAAATCCCTCATACGTCACGATGAAGTCGTGAGTTCAATCCAAAACGGTCGTTACATTTCCAAAAAGTACTTATGGGCCCGAAACGGACACCGTGTGCAAAAGTTACGCTCAATTCTTCGTACGTCGACTATCCCAGCGTTCCAAATATGCAAGCGCTCATTCTTTCGAAAAATGGCCGAAATCCCTCATACGTCACGACGAAGTCTTAAGTTCAATCCAAAACGGTCGCTACATTTCCAAAAACTACTTGTGGGCCCGAAATGGACACCGTGTGCAAAAGTTACGTAGAATTCTTCGTACGTTGACAATCCAAGCGTTCCAAATATGCAAGTGCTCATTCTTTCGAAAAATAGACGAGATCCCTCATACGACGAAGAAGTCTTGAGTTCAATCCAAAACGGTCGCTACATTTCCAAAAAGTACTTATGGGCCCGAAACGGACACCGTGTGCAAAAGTTACGCTCAATTCTTCGTACGCCGACTATCCAAGCGTTCCAAATATTTAAGCGCTCATTCCTTCGAAAAATTGCCAAAATACCTCATACGTCACAATGAAGTCTTGAGTTCAATCCAAAACGATCGCTACATTTCCAAAAAGTACGTATGGGCCCGAAACGGAC
>NW_019230020.1:0-3266 GCF_002742605.1 Olea europaea var. sylvestris
GGACCAATTTGGTCATTTTTCGCGACGGAGTCGTAATGCGCCCAAATTTGACAGGTTGATCGGGAACAAAAATCTCGCCAAGGACAATTTCATCATTTTTCGCGACGGTGTCGGAATGGGCTCAAATTTGACAGGTTGATCAGAAACAAAAATTTATCCATGCGCAATTTCATCATTTTTCGCAACGGGGTCGGATTGGGCTCAAATTTGACAGATTGACCGTAAACAAAAATCGCGTCAGGAGCAATCTCGTCATTTTTCGCGACGGAGTCGGAATGGGCTCAAATTTGACAGGTTGATCGGAAACAAAAACCACGCTGGGGACAATTTCGTCATTTTCACTAAGGTGTCGGAATAGGCTCAAATTTGACAGGTTGATCGGGAACAAAAATCGCACAAGGATCAATTTCATCATTTTTCGCGACGGTGTCGGAATGAGCTCAAATTTGACTGATTGATCGAAAACAAAAATTTATCCGGGCGCAATTTCGTCATTTTTCGCGACGGGGTCGGATTGGACTCAAATTCGACAGGTTGATCGGAAAAAAAAAACCACGCCAGAGGCAATTTCGTCATTTTCAAGGAGGTGTCGGAATGGGCTCAAATTTGACAGGTTGATCGGAAACAAAAATCGCGCAGGGTAATTTCGTCATTTTTCGCGACGGAGTAGGAATGGGCTCAAATTTAACAGGTTGACCGGGAACAAAAATCTCGCCGGGGGGAATTTCGTCATTTTTCGCGATGGAGTCGGAATGGGCTCAAATTTGACAGGTTGATCGTGAACAAAAATCGCGCCAGGGGCAATTTCGTCATTTTTCGCGACGGTGTCGGAATGGGGTCAAATTTCACAGGTTGATCGGAAACAAAAATCGCTCCGGGCGCAATTTCGTCATTTTTCGCGACGGGGTCGGATTGGGCTCAAATTTGATAGATTGATCGTAAACAAAAATCGCTCCGGGAGCAATTTCGTCATTTTTCGCAAAGGAATCGGAATGTGCTCAAATTTGACATGTTGATCGAAAACAAAAATCACGCAAGGGGCAATTTCGTCATTTTTCGCGACGGTGTCGGAATGGTTTCAAATTTGACAGGTTGATCGGAAACGAAAATCGTGCGGGGGGCAATTTCGTCATTTTTCGCGACGGAGTCAGAATGGGCTCAAATTTGACAGGTTGATCGGGAACAAAAATCTCGTCAGGGGCAATTTCGTCATTTTTTGCGACGGTGTCGGAATGGGCTCAAATTTGACAGGTTGATTGGACACAAAAATCGCGCCGGGGGCAATTTCGTCATTTTTCGCGATCGAGTCTGATTGGGCTCAAATTTGACAGGTTGATCGGAAACAAAAATCGATCTGGGGGAAATTTTGTCATTTTTCGCGATGGAGTCGGAATGGGCTCAAATTTGACAAGTTGATCGAAAACAAATCGGGCCTGGGTCAATTTGGTCATTTTTCGCGACAGTGTCGTAATAGGCAAAAATTTTACAGGTTTATCGGAAATAAAAATTGCGCCGGGGGCAATTTCGTCATTTTCGCGACGGTGTCGGATTGGGCTCAAATTTGACAGGTTGATCGGGAACAAAAATCGCGCATGGGGTAATTTCGTCATTTTTCACGACGCTGTCAGAATGGGCTCAAATTTGACAGGTTGATCGGAAACAAAAATTTTTCAGGGCAATTTCGTCATTTTTCGCGAAGGAGTCGTAATTGGCTCAAATTTGACAGGTGATCTGGAACAAAAATCTCGCCAGGGGCAATTTCGTCATTTTTCGCGACGGTGTCGGAATGGGCTCAAATTTGACAGGTTGATCGGAAACAAAAGTTTATCCGTTCACAATTTCATCATTTTTCGCAACGGGGTCGGATTGGGCTCAAATTTGACAGATTGACCGTAAACAAAAATCGCGCCGGGAGCAATTTCATCATTTTTCGCGACGGAGTCGGAATGGGCTCAAATTTGACAGGTTGATCGGAAACAAAAACCACGCCTGGGGCAATTTCGTCATTTTCACGAAGGTGTCGAAATGGGCTAAAATTTGACAGGTTGATCGGAAACAAAAATCGCGCAGGGGGCAATTTTGTCATTTTTCGCGACGGATTCGGAATGGGCTCAAATTTGACAGGTTGATCGGGAACAAAAATCTCGTCGGGGGCAATTTCGTCATTTTTCGCTATGGTGTCGGAATAGGCTCAAATTTGACAGGTTGATCGGACACAAAAATCGCGACGGGGGCAATTTCGTCATTTTTCGCGAACGAGTCGGATTGGGCTCAAATTTGACCGGTTGATCGGAAACAAAAATAGATCCAGGGGAAATTTCGTAATTTTTCGCGACGGAGTCGGAATGGTCCCAAATTTGACAGGTTGATCGGGAACAAAAATTGCGCAAGGGGCAGTTTCGTCATTTTTCGCGACAGTGTCGGAATGGGCTCAAATTTGACAAGTTGATCGGAAAGAAAAATTTATCCGTGGGCAATTTCGTCATTTTTCGCGACGGTGTTGGAATGGGCTAAAATTTGACAGGTTGATCGGAAATAAAAATCGCGCCGGGGCAATTTCGTCATTTTTTGAGACGGAGTCGGAATGGGCTCAAATTTGACAGGTTGATCGGGATCAAAAATCGCGCCAGGGGCAATTTCGTCATTTTCACGACGGAGTCGGAATGGGCTCAAATTTGACAGGTTGATCAGAAACGAAAATCACGCCAGGGGCAATTTCGTCATTTTTTCGAAGGTGTCGGAACAGGCTCAAATTTGACAGGTTGATCGGAAACAAAAATCGATCCGGAGGGATTTCGTCATTTTTCGCGACGGAGTCGGAATGGGCTCAAATTTGACAGGTTGATCGGAAACAAAAATCGGGTTGAGGGAAATTTCGTCATTTTTCGCGAAGGTGTCGGAATGGGCTAAAATTTGACAGGTTGATCTGAAATAAAAATCGTGCCAGGGGTAATTTCGTCATTTTTCGCGACGGTGTCGGAATGGGCTCAAATTTGACAGGTTGATCGGAAACAAAAATCGGGTTGAGGGAAATTTCGTCATTTTTCGCGAAGGTGTCGGAATGGGCTAAAATTTGACAGGTTGATCTGAAATAAAAATCGTGCCGGTACAATTTCGTCATTTTTCGAGACGGAGTCGGAATGGGCTCAAATTTGACAGGTTGATCGGGATCAAAAATCGCGACAGGGGCAATTTTTTCATTTTCACGAAGGAGTTAGAATGGGCTCAAATTTGACAGGTTGATCGGGATCAAAAATCGCGCCAGG
>NW_019230021.1:0-3266 GCF_002742605.1 Olea europaea var. sylvestris
CGCCGACGGTAATTTCGTCATTTTTCTCGACTGTGTCGGAATGGGCTCAAATTTGACAGGTTTATCGGGAACAAAAATCGCGCTAGGTCTAATTTCGTCATTTTTCGCGACTGTGTCGGAATTGACTAAAATTTGACTTGTTGATCGGAAACAAAAACCGCGCAGGGGGCAATTTCTTCATTTTTCTCGACTGCGTCGGAATTGGTTGAAATTTGACTGGTTTATCGGGAGCAAAAATTGCGCCGGGTGTACTTTTGTCATTTTTCGCGACAGTGTCGAAATTGGCTGAAATTTGACTTGTTGATCGGAAACAAAAACCGCGCCGGGGGCAATATCGTCATTTTTCTCGACTGTGTCGGAATTGGCTCAAATTTGACCGGTTGATCGGAAACAAAAATCGCGCCGGGGCAATTTCGTCCTTTTTTGCGATTGGGTCGGAATTGACTAAAATTTGACTGGTTGATCGGAAACAAAAATCGCGCTGGGGGCAATTTCGTCATTTTTCTCGACTGTGTCGGAATGGGCTCAAATTTGATAGGTTGATCGGGAACAAAAATAGCACCGGGTGTAATTTCGTCATTTTCCGCGACTATGTCGTAATTGGCTAAAATTTGACTGGTTGATCGGAAACAAAAATCACGCCGGGCGTAATTTCGTCATTTTTCTCGACTGTGTCGGAATTGGCTGAAATTTGGCAGTTTGATCGGAAATAAAAATCACGCCGGTGGCAATTTCGTCATTTTTCTCGACTGTGTCGAAATGGGCTCGAATTTGATAGGTTTATCGGGAATAAAAATCATGCCGGGTGTAATTTCGTCAGTTTTCGCGTATGTGTCGGAATTGACAAAAATTTAACTTGTTGATCGGAAACAAAAATCGCGCCGGGCCAATTTCGTCATTTTTCTCGACTGTGTCGGAATTGGTTGAAATTTGACAGGTTTATCGGGAGCAAAAACCGCGTCGGGTGTAATTACGTCATTTTTCGAGACAGTGTCGAAATTGGCTGAAATTTGACTTGTTGATCGGAAACAAAAATCTCGCCGGGGGCAATTTCGTCATTTTTCTCGACTGTGTTGCTATTGGCTGAAATTTTGCAGTTTGATCTGAAATAAAAATCGCGCCGCGGGTAATTTCGTCATTTTTCTCGACTGTGTCGGAATTGTCTGAAATTTGGCAGTTTGATCTGAAATAAATGTCGCGCCGGGGGCACTTTCGCCATTTTTCTCGACTGTGTCGGAATGGGCTCAAATTTGACAGGTAGATCGGAAACAAAAATCGCGCCGGGGCAATTTCGTCATTTTTCTCGACTGTGTCGGAATGGGCTCAAATTTCACAGGTTGATCGGGAACAAAAACCGCACCGGGGGTAATTTCGTCATTTTTCGTGACTGTGTCGGATTTGGCTAAAATTTGATTGGTTGATAGGAAACAAAAATCGCGCCGGGGGCAATTTCGTCATTTTTCTCGACTATGTCGGAATTGGCTGAAATTTGGCTGTTTGATCGGAAATAAAAATCGCGCCGACGGCAATTTCGTCATTTTTCTCGACTGTGTCAGAATGGGCTCAAATTTGACAGGTTTATCGGGAACAAAAATCGCGCCAGGTGTAATTTCGTCATTTTTCATGACTGTGTCGGAATTGACTAAAATTTGACTTGTTGATCGGAAACAAAAATCGCGTCGACGGCAATTTCGTCATTTTCTCGACTGTGTCGGAATCGACTCAAATTTGACAGGTTTATCGGGAACAAAAACCGCGCCGGGTGTAATTTCGTCGTTTTTCGCGACTATGTCGGAATTGACTAAAATTTGACTTGTTGATCGGAAACAAAAATCGCGCCGTGGGCAATTTCGTCATTTTTCTCGACTGTGTCGGAATGGGCTCAAATTTGACAGGTTGATCGGAAACAAAACTAGCACCAGGTGTAATTTCGTCATTCCGCGACTGCGTCGAAATTGGCTAAAATTTGACTGGTTCATCGGAAACAAAAATCGCGCCGGGGGCAATTTCGTCATTTTTCTCGACTGTGTCGGAATTGGCTGAAATTTGGCAGTTTGATCGGAAATAAAAATCACGCCGGCGGCAATTTCGTCATTTTTCACGACTGTGTCGGAATGGGCTCAAATTTGAAAGGGTTTATCGGGAACAAAAATCGCGCCGGGTGTAATTTCGTCATTTTTCGCGTCTGTGTTGGAATTGACCAAAATTTGGCTTGTTGATCGGAAACAAAAATCGCGTCGGGGGCAATTTCATCATTTTTCTCGACTGTGTCGGAATTGGCTGAAATTTGGCAATTTGATCTGAAATAAAAATCGCGCAGGGGGCAATTTCGTCATTTTTCTCGAGTCTGTCGGAATTGGCTGAAATTTGGCAGTTTGATCTGAAATAAAAGTCGCGCCGGGGGCAATTTCGCCATTTTTCTCGACTGTGCCGGAATGGGCTCAAATTTGACAGGTTGATCAGAAACAAAAATCGCACCGGGGCAATTTCGTCATTTTTCGGGACTCGGTCGGAATTGGCTAAAATTTGACAAGTTGATTGGAAACAAAAATCGCGCCGGGGGCAATTTCGTCATTTTTCTCGATTGTGTCGGAATGGGCTCAAATTTGACAGGTTGATCGGGAACAAAACTAGCACCAGGTGTAATTTCGTCATTCTGCGACTGTGTCGAAATTGGCTAAAATTTGACTGGTTCATCGGAAATAAAAATCGCATCGGGGGCAATTTCGTCATTTTTCTCGACTGTGTCGGAATTGGCTGAAATTTGGCAGTTTGATCGGAAATAAAAATCGCGCCGGCGGCAGTTTCGTCATTTTTCTCTACTGTGTCGGAATTGTCTCAAATTTGACAGGTTTGTCGTGAACAAAAATCGCGCCGGGTGTAATTTCGTCATTTTTCGCGACTGTGTCGGAATTGACAAAAATTTGACCTGTTGATCGGAAACAAAAATCGCGCCGGGGCAATTTCGTCATTTTTCTCGACTGTGTCGGATTTGGCTCAAATTTCACAGGTTGATCGGGAACAAAAACCGCTCCGGGGGTAATTTCGTCATTTTTCGCGACTGTGTCGGATTTGGCTAAAATTTGATTGGTTGATCGGAAACAAAAATCGCGCCGGGGGCTATTTCGTCATTTTTCTCGACTGTGTCGGAATTGGCTGAACTTTGGCTGTTTGATCGGAAATAAAAATCGCGCCGACGGCAATTTTGTCATTTTTCTCGACTGTGTCGGAATGGGCTCAAATTTGACAGGTTTATCGGGAACAAA
>NW_019230022.1:0-3266 GCF_002742605.1 Olea europaea var. sylvestris
ATTTTTGGAGTGGTGGTGGTTTTCATTTTGGTGGTAGTGTTGGGAGTGGTGGTGTTGGCAGTGGTTATGATCAAGTATTGTGGTGGATTGGGATCGAGCGTTTGGTGTTGTGACCAACTATTAGGTCCCCTGTGACTGATTATTAAATTGTGATCTTAAAATTCGATCATTTGTAGGTGGTTCTGTCTGTGGCCGTGGTTGTTTCTGGCCGTAGAGACGTTGTGGGTTGGGTATTGTTGGTGTGTTTTGGATTCTGGCAGCAGTGAAGGTGGTTGTTGGTGGCTGGAGAACTGATGGTTGATTATCATGTTTTTTGTTGGCAGCTAATTGGTTTTGGTGGTGGTGATCGTTGTTGATGGTGATGTCGTGGTGTTGGTGTTGGTGGTTGCGGTGACGGGGTAAAGGTGGTGGAAAGTGGCAGTGGTTGTGGGTGTAGGTGTTGGTGGTGTGATCGCCACTTGTGTTTGTGTAGAAGTGTATTGGTGCGATGTTTAGGTGTTTCTTGATTTTTAGAGTGGTGGTGGATGCAGTGGTGGTGCCGGGTAGTAGCATGGCGGTTGGGTGACCTGCTTGGCTTAGAGTGTAGTATTTGTGACCAAATATTGTGGTGGATTAGGATTGCTCGTTTGGTGTCTGTGACCAATTATTTGGTCCCCTGTGACTGATTATTAAACTGTAACCTTAAAATTCGATCATTGTGACTTAAAAAAGTAATCCGTGACCATCAAAATTTTAAATACGTGACCTGTGATCTATAATTTTTTGAATTTGTAAACTATGACATTAAAATTCGATCATTTGTGACTTTAAAAAGTAATCAGTGACATCGAATTTGAAAATATGTGACTTGTGACCTATAATTTTTAGATTTGTAATCAATGACATAAATTGTGACCTATAAAATTTTAGATTTGTAACATCGACATAATTTATAACCAATTAATTTGATAAGATGTGACAAATAAATAAGTTGTGACTTATAATTATGTCGTGTGACCAATAATTGTATAAATGTGGCATTATTATATTTAATTAATAAATATTTTAATTAATTAGCTAAAACTTGATTTTTGCATTAGTTTAACTTAAAGCCTGATTTTTGAATTGTACATAGTTAAATCATGATTTGTGAATTTTTCCCTTGATAAAATTTCTTCACTGTTTAAAAAGAAATTTGATATTATCATTTGGAAATATATTTCTTATCTTAGCCCTTGTTTGATTCCCTATAAAATTTTATTACATTTTTTATGTCTTTCTTTTAACCATACATTCTTGAATAAAATATTATTACACGTAAATGAAAAATATTTACTTCTTTTTTAATCACACATTCTCCTAAAAACTATTATTCCAAAAATACCTAAATTTCCATTATAATAATTGTCAAGCCGAGGCTTAATGATTTGAAAAGCGATAGCTATTATAAACAACAACAAAAATTGTATTCTTGTGGTATCGTTTTGGATTTTTCAATATAAACTACCGATAGTTTGTCAATCACTACGAAATTTTACATATCGCATGTTGAGAGCACATTTCGAAACACAATTCCAACACCTCTAAGAGATACACTGGTTCATTTATCTTTACTATTATGACCATATTGCGTGGGTCTACGAATAATTTATCACTATTTTTATATATGGATGATGGTGACATTTAAACTTACTATCTTTTTGTCTGCTCTAATACGATATCAAACGAATGAACAAAAAACTTAAAACTTTAGGGATAGCAAAAATACCCATCCAACTCGATTCCCACGGGTTCCCTACAAATAATGTATCACTATTTTTATATATGGATGAAGGTGACATTGAAGCTTACGATCTTTTTGTCTGCTCTAATATGATACCAAACGAATAAACAAAAAACTTAAAACTTTAGAGATAGCAAAAATACTCATCAAACTCGATTCCCGCGGTTTCCTGTCCTGAACGGGGCGGAGATTACCCCCTTAATTGAGTAATGAGTACAGGCGGGGAATTCCATCCCAAGGTGAGTACAAGGCAGGTACAGCTAACAGGGCAAGTACAGCTAACAGGGGTCTCATCCCTTTTGATTTTTATATTTTTTAATAATTCAATTAGATGGCAACTAAGATTATCTAAAGAATATGATAAATAATAAAAACCTTAGTTTACCAATTATATTTGAATAATTTAACTTTTAAAATTAAATAAATTAATTAAAATTTTTAATAACTATATTATTGTCTCGGTTGAATAAATGGAGACAATAAAATGAATTATAAAAAATAAAAAAAACCTAAATGGGTACGTAAATCTGGATTGCCCCGCTTTAAATTGGTAACGCAGTGGGTAGGAATTATAATATCCTCGATAGACGTGTCAATATGTGGTGTCGCCACGTCAGAAATGAAAGTATGACATGGCAACACCATATGTTCTTACGTCTTCAGTGGGTATTATAACTCTTGTTCACAGTGAACATGAGATCAAACTCGTTTAACTAGATGAAGAGGAGAAAGAAAAACTTTTGTCAAGGAAGATTAGACTACAAGTTTTTAATAGAGATACACTTGACAAAGCCAATTATTAAGTGCATGTCCAATTACTTTATGCTAACTTTTTTCCTTTCTCGTTCGGATGGTAAAATGTCCCACCCTCATGGTAAAGTATGGGTTGGATTATATGTGTAGAGATCGAATTCCTTTAAAATTGTATTTCATTATGGACGATTTATATATGGAAATTATATATAGGGTTATGATCTCTAATTCATATACAATTTTTCATTCTTTGTGTTATCCCTTCAACACAAGAATACAAGAGAAAGTATATTGAAGAGTAAGATCCAATATCTACAATAAAAAACAGGCTGTAACGCCCCGAACTCTTTTTTCTATATTATTATATTATTTTTAAATTAAAATATGCTCGAGGTGCTACCAAGACCTTTGTCTATCTAATTTAAGCGGAAATATATTGATAATACTTGATTTGAAATTATAAATTTAAAATTTAACATAACATGTCAAATGCTCGAACCGTAAAACATATTAAATAACATACATATAAATCTACGTAAAGTTATTATTCTTCAAATAAAAATGGACAATTATTCTTTTCTAGGAAATTTACGTGATGACCACATAAGCATCGCTCCGTCAATCTTCCACGCGTCCTCACGACCCGTTCTTATCTGAAATATTATAAGAGTGAGTATTTTGAAAAACACTCAGTAAGAATGCGTGCACATTCTTATTCACATGATATAAACATAATATGGCATAATATACC
>NW_019230023.1:0-230 GCF_002742605.1 Olea europaea var. sylvestris
ATCAATCAGTCAAATTTTAGCCGATTTCGACACCGTCGCGAAAAATGACGAAATTGGCCCCGGCGCGATTTTTGTTTCCGATCGATCAGTCAAATTTTAGCCGATTCATTCACCGTCTCGAAAAATGACGAAATTGACTCCGGCGCGATTTTTGTTTCCGATCCATCAGTCAAATTTTAGACGATTTCGACCCCGTCGCGAAAAATGACGAAATTGCCCCCGGCGCGATT
>NW_019230023.1:800-3266 GCF_002742605.1 Olea europaea var. sylvestris
TTTGTTTCCGATCAATCAGTCAAATTTTAGCCGATTCCGACACCGTCGCGAAAAATGACGAAATTGCCCACGGCGCGATTTTTGTTTCCGATCGATCATTCAAAATTTAGCCGATTCCGACACCGTCGCCAAAAATGACTAAATTGACCCCGACGCGATTTTTGTTTCCGATCAATCAGTCAAATTTTAGACGATTTCGACCCCGTCGCGAAAAATGACGAAATTCCCCTCGGCGCGATTTTTATTCCGATCAATCAATCAAATTTTAGCCGATTTCGACACCGTCGCGAAAAATGATGAAATTGCCCCCGGCGCGATTTTTGTTTCCTATCAATCAGTCAAAATTTAGCCGATTCCGACCCCGTCTTGAAAAATGACGAAATTGCCCCCGGCGCGATTTTTGTTTCCGATCAATCAATCAAATTTCAGCCGATTTCGACACCGTCGCGAAAAATGACGAAATTGCCCACGAGCGATTTTTGTTTCCGATCAATTAGTCAAATTTCAGCCGATTTCGACACCGTCGCGAAAAATGACGAAATTGCTCCCGGCGCGATTTTTGTTTCCGATCGATCAGTAAAATTTTAGCCGATTTAGACACCGTCGCGAAAAATGACGAAATTGCCCCCGGCGCGCTTTTTGTTTCCCATGAACCTGTCAAATTTTAGCCGATTCCGACCCCGTCGCGAAAAATGACGACATTGCCCCCGGCGCGATTTTTGTTTCCGATCGATCAGTCAAATTTTAACCGATTCCGACACCGTTGCGAAAAATGACGAAATTGCCCCTGGCCCGATTTTTGTTTCCGATCAACCAGTCAAATTTTAGCCGATTCTGACACCGTCGCAAAAAATGACGAAATTGCCCTGGCACGGTTTTTGTTTCCGATCAATCAGTCAAATTTTAGTCGATTCCGACACCGTCGCGAAAAATGACTAAATTGACCCCGACGCGATTTTTGTTTCCGATCAATCAGTCAAATTTTAGACGATTTCGACCCCGTCGCGAAAAATGACGAAATTGCCCTGGCACGATTTTTGTTTCCGATCAATCAGTCAAATTTTAGACGATTTCGACCCCGTCGCGAAAAATGACGAAATTGCCCCCGGCGCGATTTTTGTTTCCGATCAATCAGTCAAATTTTAGCCGATTCCGACACCGTCGCGAAAAATGACGAAATTGCCCCCGGCGCGATTTTTGTTTCCGATCAATCAGTCAAATTTTAGCCGATTCCGACACCGTCGCGAAAAATGACGAAATTGCCCCCGGCGCGATTTTTGTTTCCGATCAATCAGTCAAATTTTAGCCGATTCCGACACCGTCGCGAAAAATGACGAAATTGCCCCCGGCGCGATTTTTGTTTCCGATCAATCAGTCAAATTTTAGCCGATTCCGACACCGTCGCGAAAAATGACGAAATTGCCCCCGGCGCGATTTTTGTTTCCGATCAATCAGTCAAATTTTAGCCGATTCCGACACCGTCGCGAAAAATGACGAAATTGCCCCCGGCGCGATTTTTGTTTCCGATCAATCAGTCAAATTTTAGCCGATTCCGACACCGTCGCGAAAAATGACGAAATTGCCCCCGCCGCGATTTTTGTTTCCGATCAATTAGTCAAATTTTAGCCGATTTCGACACCGTCGCGAAAAATGATGAAATTGCCCCCGGCGCGATTTTTGTTTCCGATCAATCAGTCAAAATTTAGGCGATTCCGACACCGTCACAAAAAATGACTAAATTTTCCCCGGCGCGATTTTTGTTTCCGATCAATCAGTCAAATTTTAGACGATTTCGACCCCGTCGCGAAAAATGACGAAATTGCCCCCGGCGCGATTTTTGTTTCCGATCGATCAGTCAAATTTTAGCCGATTCATTCACCGTCGCGAAAAATGACGAAATTGACTCCGGCGCGATTTTTGTTTCCGATCAATCAGTCAAAATTTAGGCGATTCCGACACCGTCACAAAAAATGACTAAATTTTCCCCGGCGCGATTTTTGTTTCCGATCAATCAGTCAAAATTTAGGCGATTCCGACACCGTCACAAAAAATGACTAAATTTTCCCCGGCGCGATTTTTGTTTCCGATCAATCAGTCAAAATTTAGGCGATTCCGACACCGTCACAAAAAATGACTAAATTTTCCCCGGCGCGATTTTTGTTTCCGATCAATCAGTCAAAATTTAGGCGATTCCGACACCGTCACAAAAAATGACTAAATTTTCCCCGGCGCGATTTTTGTTTCCGATCAATCAGTCAAATTTTAGCCGATTCATTCACCGTCGCGAAAAATGACGAAATTGACTCCGGCGCGATTTTTGTTTCCGATCAATCAGTCAAATTTTAGACGATTTCGACCCCGTGGCGAAAAATGACGAAATTGTCCCCCGCGCGATTTTTGTTTCTGATCAATCAGTCAAATTTCAGCCGATTTCGACACCGTCGCGAAAAATGACGAAATTACCCC
>NW_019230024.1:0-118617 GCF_002742605.1 Olea europaea var. sylvestris
TGAACGCTTAGATTGTCGGCGTTTGAAGAATTGAGCGTAACTTTTGCACACGATGTCCGTTTTGTGCCCATAAGTACTTTTCCTAAATGTAGCGATCATTTTAGATTTAACTCGTGGCTTCATCGTGATGTATGAGGAATTTTGGGCATTTTTTGAAGAACGAGCACTCGCATATTTGGAACGCTTGGATTGTCGGCGTTCGAAGAATTGAGCGTAACTTTTACACACGAAGTCCGTTTTGGGCCAATAATTACTTTTCGAAAATGTAGCGACCGTTTTAGACTAAACTCATGGCTTCATCTTGACGTATGAGGGATTTCAGCCATTTTTCGAGGAACAAGCACTTGCATATTTGAAACTCTTGGATTGTCGACATTCGAAGAATTCAGCGTAACATTTACACACGGTGTCCATTTTGGGCCCATAAGTACTTTTCGAAAATGTAGCAACCATTTTGGATTGAACTCACGGCTTCGTCATCACGTTTGAGGGATTTCGGCCATTTTTCAAAGAACTAGCACTAGCATATTTGGAATGCTTGGATTGTCGGCGTTCGAAGGATTGAGCGTAACTTTTGCGCACGGTGTCCGTTTTAGGCCCATAAGTACTTTTCGGAAATGTAGCGACAGTTTTTGATTGAATTCATCGCTTCCTCATGACTTACGAGGGATTTCGGCCATTTTTCAAAGAACGAACACTTGCATATTTTGAACGCTTGGATTGTCGGCATTCGAAGAATTGAGCGTAACTTTTGCACACGATGTCCTTTTTGGGCCCAAAAGTACTTTTCGGAAATGTAGCGACCATTTTAGATTTAACTCGTGGCTTCATCGTGATGTATGAGGAATTTTGGCCATTTTTTGAAGAACGAGCACTCGCATATTTGGAATGCTTGGATTCTCGGCGTTCGAAGAATCGAGCGTAACTTTTGCACACGAAGTCCGTTTTGGGCCAATAACTACTTTCCGAAAATGTAGCGACCGTTTTGGATTAAACTCATGGCTTCATCGTGACGTATGAGGGATTTTGGCCATTTTTCGAAGAACAAGCACTTGCATACTTGGAACGCTTGGATTGTGAACATTCGAAGAATTCAGCGTAACATTTACACACGGTGTCCATTTTGGGCCCATAAGTACTTTTGGAAAATGTAGCAACCGTTTTGGATTGAACTCACGGCTTCATCGTGACATTTGAGGGATTTCGGCCATTTTTCAAAGAACTAGCACTAGCATATTTGGAACGCTAGGATTGTCGGCGTTCGAAGAATTGAGCGTAACTTTTGCGCACGGTGTCCGTTTTAGGCCCATAAGTATTTTTCGGAAATGTAGCGACAGTTTTGTATCGAACTCATCGCTTCCTCATGACTTACGAGGGATTTCGGCCATTTTTCGAAGAACGAACACTTGCATATTTTGAACGCTTGGATTGTCGGCATTCGAAGAATTGAGCGTAACTTTTGCACACGATGTCCTTTTTGGGCCCAAAAGTACTTTTTGGAAATGTAGCGACCATTTTAGATTTAACTCGTGGCTTCATCGTGATGTATGAGGAATTTTGGCCATTTTTTGAAGAACGAGCACTCGCATATTTGGGACGCTTGGATTGTTGGCGTTCGAAGAATTGAGCGTAACTTTTACACACGAAGTCCGTTTTGGGCCAATAATTACTTTCCGAAAATGTAGCGACCGTTTTGGACTAAACTCATGGCTTCATTGTGACGTATGAGGGATTTCAGCCATTTTTCGAGGAACAAGCACTTGCATATTTGAAACGCTTGGATTGTCGACATTCGAAGAATTCAACGTAGCATTTACACACGGTGTCCATTTTGGGCCCATAAGTACTTTTCGAAAATGTAGCAACCATTTTGGATTGAACTCACAGCTTCGTCATGACGTTTGAGGGATTTCGGCCATTTTTCAAAGAACTAGCACTAGCATATTTGGAACGCTTGGATTGTCGGCGTTCGAAGAATTGAGCGCAACTTTTGCACACGATGTCCGTTTTGGGCCCATAAGTACTTTTCGAAAATGTAGCGACCGTTTTGGATTGAACTCATCGCTTCTTCATGACGTACGGGGGATTTCGGCTATTTTTTGAAGAACGACCACTCGCATATTTTTAACGCATGGATTTTCGACCTTCGAAGAAATGAGCGTAACTTATGCAAACGGTGTCCGTTTTGGGCCCATAAGTACTTTTCGAAAATGTAGCGACCGTTTTGGATTGAACTCATCGCTTCTTCATGACGTACGGGGGATTTCGGCTATTTTTTGAAGAACGACCACTCGCATATTTTTAACGCATGGATTTTCGACCTTCGAAGAAATGAGCGTAACTTATGCAAACGGTGTCCGTTTTGGGCCCATAAGTACTTTTCGAAAATGTAGCGACCGTTTTGGATTGAACTCATCGCTTCTTCATGACGTACGGGGGATTTCGGCTATTTTTTGAAGAACGAACACTTGCATATTTTGAACGCTTAGATTGTCGGCGTTTGAAGAATTGAGCGTAACTTTTGCACACGATGTCCGTTTTGTGCCCATAAGTACTTTTCCGAAATGTAGCGATCATTTTAGATTTAACTCGTGGCTTCATCGTGATGTATGAGGAATTTTGGCCATTTTTTGAAGAACGAGCACTCGCATATTTGGAACGCTTGGATTGTCGGCGTTCGAAGAATTGAGCGTAACTTTTACACACGAAGTCCGTTTTGGGCCAATAATTACTTTCCGAAAATGTAGCGACCGTTTTAGACTAAACTCATGGCTTCATCGTGACGTAAGAGGGATTTGAGCCATTTTTCGAGGAACAAGCACTTGCATATTTGAAACACTTGGATTGTCGACATTCGAAGAATTCAGCGTAACATTTACACACTGTGTCCATTTTGGGCCCATAAGTACTTTTCGAAAATGTTGCAACCATTTTGGATTGAACTCACGGCTTCGTCATCACGTTTGAGGGATTTCGGCCATTTTTCAAAGAACTAGCACTAGCATATTTGGAATGCTTGGATTGTCGGCGTTCGAAGGATTGAGCGTAACTTTTGCGCACGGTGTCCGTTTTAGGCCCATAAGTACTTTTCGGAAATGTAGCGACAGTTTTTGATTGAATTCATCGCTTCCACATGACTTACGAGGGATTTCGGCCATTTTTCAAAGAACGAACACTTGCATATTTTGAACGCTTGGATTCTCGGCATTCGAAGAATTGAGCGTAACTTTTGCACACGATGTCCTTTTTGGGCCCAAAAGTACTTTTCGGAAATGTAGCGACCATTTTAGATTTAACTCGTGGCTTCATCGTGATGTATGAGGAATTTTGGCCATTTTTTGAAGAACGAGCACTCGCATATTTGGAATGCTTGGATTCTCGGCGTTCGAAGAATCGAGCGTAACTTTTGCTTACGAAGTCCGTTTTGGGCCAATAACTACTTTCCGAAAATGTAGCGACCATTTTGGATTAAACTCATGGCTTCATCGTGACGTATGAGGGAGTTTGGCCATTTTTCGAAGAACAAGCACTTGCATACTTGGAACGCTTGGATTGTCAACATTCGAAGAATTCAGCGTAACATTTACACACGGTGTCCATTTTGGGCCCATAAGTACTTTTCGAAAATGTAGCAACCATTTTGGATTGAACTCACGGCTTCGTCATGACGTTTGAGGGATTTCGGCCATTTTTCAAAGGACTAGCACTAGCATATTTGGAACGCTTGGATTGTCGGCGTTCGAAGAATTGAGCGTAACTTTTGCGCATGGTGTCCGTTTTAGGCCCATAAGTACTTTTCGGAAATGTAGCGACAGTTTTGGATTGAACTCATCGCTTCCTCATGACTTACAAGGGATTTTGGTCATTTTTTGAAGAACGAACACTTGCATATTTTGAACGCTTGGATTGTCGGCGTTCGAAGAATTGAGCGTAACTTTTGCACACGATGTCCGTTTTGGGCCCATAAGTACTTTTAGGAAATGTAGCGACCATTTTAGATTTAACTCGTGGCTTCATCGGGATGTATGAGGAATTTTGGCCATTTTTTGAAGAACGAGCACTCGCATATTTGGGACGCTTGGATTGTCGGCGTTCGAAGAATTGAGCGTAACTTTTGCACAAGAAGTCCATTTTGGGCCAATAACTACTTTCCGAAAATGTAGCGACCGTTTTGGATTAAACTCATGGCTTCATCGTAACGTATGAGGGATTTCGGCCATTTTTCGAAGAACAAGCACTTGCATATTTGGAACGCTTGGATTGTCGACATTCGAAGAATTCAGCGTAACATTTACACACGGCGTCCATTTTGGGCTCATAAGTACTTTTCGAAAATGTAGCAACCATTTTGGATTGAACTCACGGCTTTGTCATGACGTTTGAGGGATTTCGGCCATTTTTTCAAAAAACTAGCACTAGCATATTTGGAACGCTTGGATTCTCGGTGTTCGAAGAATTGAGCGTAACTTTTACGCACGGTGTCCGTTTTAGGCCCATAAGTACTTTTCGAAAATGTAGCGACAGTTTTCGATTGAACTCATTGCTTCCTTATTACTTATGAGGGATTTCGGCCATTTTTTGAAGAACGAACACTTGCATATTTTGAACGCTTGGATTGTCAGCGTTCGAAGAATTGAGCGTAACTTTTTCGCACTATGTCCGTTTTAGGCCCATAAGTACTTTTCAAAAATGTAGCAACCATTTTGGATTGTACTCATGACATCGTCGTGACGTTTGAGTGATTTCAGCCATTTTTCGAAGAACTAGCACTTGCATATTTGGAACGCTTGGATTGTCGACGTTCGAAGAAATGAGTGTAACTTTTGCGGACGGTGTCCATTTTGGGCCCAAAAGTACTTTTCAGAAATGTAGCAACCGTTTTGGATTGATCTGATGGCTTCGTCGTGATGTATGATGGCTTTCGGCCATTTATCGAAGAACGAGCACTTGCATATTTGGAATGTTTGGATTATCGACGTTCGAAGAGTTGAGCTTAACTTTTGCAAACGGTGTCCGTTTTGGGCCCCTAAAGTACGTTTCGAAAATGTTGCGACCGTTTTGGATTGAACTCATGGCTTCGTCGTGATGTATGAGGGATTTCTGCCATTTTTCGAAGAACGAGTACTTACATGTTTGGAACGCTTGGATTGTCGGCATTCGAAGAATTGAGCGTAACTTTTGCCCACGATGTCCGTTTTAGGCCAATAAGTACTTTCTGAAAATGTAGCGACCATTTTGGATTGAACTCATGGCTTCATCGTGACGTATGAGGGATTTTGGACATTTTTCGAAGAACGAGCACTTGCATATTTGGAACGCTTAGATTGTTGTCGTTCGAAGAGTTGAGCATAACTTTTTCACATGGCTTCCGTTTTTGGCCCATAAAGTACGTTTAGAAATTGTAGTAATCATTTTGGATTGAACTCTTGGCTTCGTCGTGGTGTATGAGGGATTTCAGTCATTTATTGAAGAATGAGCACTTGCATATTTGGGTTGTTGGCGTTCGAAGAATTGAGTGTAATTTTTGCATATGTTGTCCATTTTGGGCTAATAAGTAATTTACGAAAATGTAGCGACCGTTTTGAATTTAACTCACCACTTCGTCGTGACGTATGAGGGATTTTGGCCGTATTTCGAAAAATAAGCACTTGCATATTTGGAACGCTTGGATTGTCGACGTTCGAGGAATTGAGCGTAACTTTTGGACATGGTGTTCGTTTTGGGCCCATAAAGTACGTTTCGAAAATGTAGCGACCATTTTGGATTGAAATCATGGCTTCCTCATGATTTATGAGGGATTTTGGCCATTTTTCGAAGAACGAACACTTGCACATTTTGAACGCTTGGATAGTCGGCGTTCAAAGAATTGAGAGTAACTTTTGCACACGGTGTCCGTTTTTGTCCCATAAGTACTTTTCGGAAATTTAGCGACCATTTTGGATAGAACTCAAGGCTTCGTTGTGAAGTTTGAGGGATTTCAGCCATTTTTCGAAGAACGAGCACTTGTATATTTGGAACGGTTAGATTGTCCACGTTCGAAGAGTTGAGTATAACTTTTGCAAACGGTGTCCGTTTTGGGCCCATAAAGTACGCTTCGAAAATGTAGCGACCATTTTGGATTGAACTCATGGCTTCGTCATAAAGTATGAGGGATTCCTGTCATTTTTCAGAGAGCGAGCACTTGCATAATTGGAAAGCTTAGATTGTCGGCATTCGAAGAATTGAGCGTAACTTTTGCTCACGGTGTCCATTTTGGGCCCATAAGTACTTTTTGTAAATGTAGCGACCATTTTGGAATGAACTCATGGCTTCATCGTGACGGATGAGGGATTTTGGCCATTTTTCAAAGATCGAGCACTTGCATATTTGGAACGCTTAGATTGTCGGCGTTCGAAGAATTGAGCGTAACATTTGCACACGAAGTCCGTTTTGGGCCAATAACTACTTTCTGGAAATGTAGCGACCATTTTAGATTAAACTCATGGCTTTATCGTGACGTATGAGGGATTTTGGCCATTTTTCGAAGAACGAGCACTTGCATATTTGGAACGCTTGGATTGTCGACATTCGAAGAATTGAGCGTAACATTTACACACAGTGTCCATTTTGGGCCCATAAGTACTTTTCGAAAATGTAGCAACCATTTTGGATTGAACTCAAGGCTTCGTCGTGACTTTTGAGGGATTTCGGCCATTTTTCAAAGAACTAGCACTAGCATATTTGGAACGCTTGGATTGTCGGCGTTTGAGGAATTGAGTGAAACTTTTGCGCACGGTGTCCGTTTTGAGCTCATAAGTACTTTCCGGAAATGTAGCGATAGTTTTGGATTGAACTCATTACTTCCTCGTGACTTATGAGGGATTTTGGCCATTTTTTGAAGAACGAACACTTGCATATTTTGAACGCTTGGATTGTCGGCGTTCGAAGAATTGAGCGTAACTTTTGCACACGATGTCCGTTTTGGGCCCATAAGTACTTTTCGAAAATGTAGCGATCATTTTAGATTGAACTCAAGGCTTCATCGTGATGTATGAGAAGTTTTGGCCATTTTTCAAAGAACGCGCACTCGCATATTTAGAACGCTTCGATTGTCGGCGTTCGAAGAATTGAGCGTAACTTTTTCACACGGTGTCCGTTTTAGGCCCATAAGTACTTTTCAAAAATATAGCAATCGTTTTGGATTGAACTCATGACTTCGTCATGACGTTTGAGGGATTTCTGCCATTTTTTGAAGAACTAGCACTTGCATATTTGGAACGCTTGGATTATTGTTGTTCGAAGAATTGAGCGTAACTTTTGCAAACGACGTCCGTTTCGGGCCCATAAGTACTTTTCAAAAATGTAGCGACCATTTTAGATTGAACTCAAGGCTTCATCGTGATGTATGAGGAGTTTTGGCCATTTTTTGAAGAACGCGCACTCACATATTTGGAACGGTTGGATTGTCGGCGTTCGAAGAATTGAGCGTAACTTTTTCACACGGTGTCCGTTTTAGGCCCATAAGTACTTTTCAAAAATATAGCAACTGTTTTGGATTGAACTCATGACTTCGTCATGACGTTTGAGGGATTTCTGCCATTTTTTGAAGAACTAGCACTTGCATATTTGGAACGCTTGGATTATTGTTGTTCGAAGAATTGAACGTAACTTTTGCACACGATGTCCGTTTTGGGCCCATAAGTACTTTTCGAAAATGTAGCGACCATTTTAGATTGAACTCAAGGCTTCATCGTGATGTATGAGGAGTTTTGGTCATTTTTCGAAGAACGCGCACTCGCATATTTGGAACGGTTGGATTGTCGGCGTTCGAAGAATTGAGCGTAACTTTTTCACACGGTGTCCGTTTTAGGCCCTTAAGTACTTTTCGAAAATGTAGCAACCGTTTTGGATTGAACTCATGACTTCGTCGTGACGTTTGAGGGATTTATGCCATTTTTCGAAGAACTAGCACTTGCATATTTGGAAAGCTTGGATTGTTGTTGTTCGAAGAGTTGAGCATAACTTTTTCACATGCCATCCATTTTTGGCCCATAAGGTACGTTTCGAAATTGTAGCGATCATTTTGGATTGAACTCATGGCTTTGTCGTGACGTATGAGGGATTTCAGTTATTTATTGAAGAATGAGCACTTGCATATTTGGGTTGTCGGCATTCGAAGAATTGAGTGTAACTTTTGCATATGTTGTCCGTTTAGGGCCATTAAGTACTTTACGAAAATGTAGCGACCGTTTTGGATTTAACTCACCACTTCGTCGTGACATATGAGGGATTTTGGCCGTATTTCAAAGAATAAGCACTTGCATATTTGGAACGCTTGGATTGTCGATGTTCGAGGAATTGAGCATAACTTTTGGACATGGTGTTCATTTTGGGCCCATAAAGCACGTTTCGAAAATGTAGTGACTATTTTGGATTGAACTCATGGCTTCATCGTGACGTATGAGGGATTTCTGCCATTTTTCAAAGTACGAGCACTTGCATAATTGGAACGCTTGGATTGTCGGCATTCGAAGAATTGAGCGTAACTTTTGTACACAGTGTCCATTTTGGGCCCATAAGTACTTTTCGAAAATGTAGCGACCATTTTAGAATGAACTCATGGCTTCATCGTGACGTATGAGGGATTTCGGTCATTTTTCGAAGAACGAGCACTTGCATAATTGGAAAGCTTGGATTGTCGGCATCCGAAGAATTGAGCATAACTTTTGCTCACGGTGTCCATTTTGGGCCCATAAGTACTTTTTGTAAATGTAGCGACCATTTTGGAATGAACTCATGGCTTCATCGTGACGGATTAGGGATTTTGGCCATTTTTCAAAGACTGAGCACTTGCATATTTGGAACGCTTGGATAGTCGACGTTCGAAGAATTGAGCGTAACTTTTGCACACGAAGTCCGTTTTGGGCCAATAACTACTTTTCGGAAATGTACTGACCGTTTTGGATTAAACTCATGGCTTCATCGTGATGTATGAGGGATTTCGGCCATTTTTTGAAGAACAAGCACTTGCATATTTGGAACGCTTGGATTGTCGACATTCGAAGAATTGAGCGTAACATTTACACACAGTGTCCATTTTGGGCCCATAAGTGCTTTTCGAAAATGCAGCAACCGTTTTGGATTGAACTCACGGCTTCGTCGTGACGTTTGAGGGATTTCGGCCATTTTTCAAAGAACTAGCACTAGCATATTTGGAACGCTTGGATTGTCGGCATTCGAAGAATCGAACATAACTTTTGCGCACGATGTCCGTTTTGGGCCCATAAGTACTTTTCGGAAATATAGCGATAGTTTTGGATTTAACTCATTGCTTCCTCATGACCTATGAGGGATTTCGGCCATTTTTCGAAGAACGAATACTTGCATATCTTGAACGTTTGGATTGTCGGCCTTCGAAGAATTGAGCATAACTTTTGCACACGATGTTCGTTTTGGGCCAATAAGTACTTTTAGAAAATGTAGCGACCATTTTAGATTGAACTCAAGGCTTCATCGTGATGTATGAGGATTTTGGGCCATTTTTCGAAGAACGCACACTCACATATTTGGAATGCTTGGATTGTCGGCGTTCGAAGAATTGAGCATAACTTTTGCACACGATGTCCGTTTTGGGCCCATAAGTACTTTTCGAAAATGTAGCGACCATTTTAGATTGAACTCAAGGCTTCATCGTGATGTATGAGGAGTTTTGCCATTTTTCGAAGAACGCGCACTCACATATTTGGAATGCTTGGATTGTCGGCGTTCGAAGAATTGAGCGTAACTTTTTCACACGGTGTCCGTTTTAGGCCCATAAGTACTTTTCGAAAATGTAGCAACCGTTTTGGATTGAACTCATGACTTCGTCGTGACGTTTGAGGGATTTCGTCCATTTTTCGAAAAATGAACACTTGCATATTTTGAACGCTTGGATTGTCGTTGTTCGAAGAATTGAGCATAACTTTTGCACACGGTGTCCGTTTTGGGCCCATAAGTACTTTTCAGAAATGTAGCGACCGTTTTGGATTGATCTGATGGCTTGGTCGTGATGTATGAGGGATTTCAGCCATTTATCAAAGAACGAGCACTTGCATATTTGGAACGTTTGGATTATCGACGTTTGAAGAGTTGAGCTTAACTTTTGCAAACGGTGTCCGTTTTGGGCCCATAAAGTACGTTTTGAAAATGTAGCGACCGTTTTGGATTGAACTCATGGCTTCGTTGTGATGTATGAGGGATTTCTGCCATTTTCGAAGAACGAGCGCTTGCATGTTTGGAATGCTTGGATTGTCGGCATCCGAAGAATTGAGCGTAACTTTTGCCTAAGATGTCCGTTTTAGGCCAATAAGTACTTTCTGAAAGTGTAGCGACCATTTTGGATTGAACTCATGGCTTCATCGTGACGTATGAGGGATTTTGGACATTTTTCGAAGAACGAGCACTTGTATATTTGGAACGCTTGGATTGTTGTCGTTCGAAGAGTTGAGCGTAACTTTTTCACATGGCGTCCATTTTTGGCCCATAAAGTACGTTTTGAAATTGTAGCGATCATTTTGGATTGAACTCATGGCTTCATCATGACGTATGAGGGATTCCAGTCATTTATTGAAGAATGAGCACTTGCATATTTAGGTTTTCAGTGTTCGAAGAATTGAGTGTAACTTTTACATATGTTGTCCGTTTTGGGTAAATAAGTACTTTACGAAAATGTAGCGACCGTTTTGGATTTAAATCACCACTTCGTCGTGACGTATGAGGGATTTCGACCATTTTTCGAAGAACGAGCACTTGCATATTTAGAACGCTTGGATTGTCGACGTTCAAAGAATTGAGCGTAACTTTTGCAAACGATGTCCATTTTTGGCCAATAAGTACTTTTCGGAGATGTAGGGACCGTTTTAGATTGAACTCATGGCTTCGTCGTGATGTATGAGGGATTTTGCCCATTTTTCGAAGAACCAGCACTTGAATATATGTAGCGCTTGGATTGACGTCGTTCGAAGAGTTGAGCGTAACTTTTGCACGTGGTGTCCGTTTTGGGCCCATAAAGTACCTTTCAAAATTGTAGCGATCATTTTGGATTGAACTCAAGGCTTCGTCGTGACGTATGAGGAATTTCAGCCGTTTATCGAAGTATGAGCACTTGCATATTTGAATGATCGGCGTTTGAAGAATTGAGTGTAACTTTTGCATATGTTATCCGTTTTGTGCCCATAAGTACTTTTTGAAAATGCAGCGACCATTTTTGATTTAACTCACTGCTTCGCCATGACGTATGAGGGATTTTGGCCATTTTTTGATGAATAAGTACTTGCATATTTGGAACGCTTGGATTGTTGACGTTCGCGGAATTGAGTGTAACTTTCTCGTACGGTGTCCGTTTTGGGACCATAAGTACTTATCGGAAATGTAGCGATCATTTTGAATTGAACTCATGGCTTCCTCATGACTTATGAGAGATTTCGGCCATTTTTCGAAGAACGAGCACTTGAATATTTGGAACGCTTGGATTTTCGGCGTTCAAAGAATTGTGCGTAAATTTTGCAAACGACGTCCATTTTTGGCCCATAAAGTACGTTTTGAAAATATAGCAACCATTTTGGATTGAACTCATGGATTCATCGTGACATATGAGGGATTTTTGCCATTTTTCGAAGAACGAGCACTCGCATAATTGGAATGCTTGGATTGTCGACATTGGAAAAATTGAGCGTAGGTTTTGTACACGGTGTCCATTTTGGGCCCATAAAGTACGTTTCGAAAATGTAGCTACCGCTTTGGATTGAACTCAGGTCCTCATCGTGACGTATGAGGGATTTTGACCTTTTCGAAGAACGAGCACTTGCATATTTGGAACGCTTGGATTGTTGTCTTTCAAAGAATTGAGTGTAACTTTTGCGCACGGTGTCCCTTTTGGGCCCATAAGTACATTTCAGAAGTGTAGCGACCATTTTGGATTGAACTCATGGCTTCCTCATGACTTATGAGGGATTTTGGCCATTTTTTGAAGAACGAACACTTGTATATTTTGAACGCTTGGATTGTCGGCGTTCGAAGAATTGACCGTAACTTTGGCACACGGTGTCCGTTTTAGGTCCATAAGTACTTTTTGGAAATGTAGCAACCGTTGTGGATTGAACTAAAGGCTTCGTCATGATGTTTGAGGGATTTCTTCCATTTTTTGAAGAACGATCACTTGCATATTTGGAACGCTTGGATTGTCGGCGTTCGAAGAGTTGAGCATAACTTTTGCAAACGGTGTCCATTTTGGGCTCATAAAGTATGTTTCAATAATGTAGCGATCATTTTGGATTGAACTCATGGCTTCGTCATGATGTATGAGGGATTTCTGCCATTTTTTGAGAAACGAGCACTTGCAAAATTGGAACGCTTGGATTGTCGGCATTCGAAGAATTGAGCGTAGCTTTTGTACACGGTGTCCATTTTGGGCCCATAAAGTACGTTTCAAAAACGTAGCGACCATTTTGGATTGAACTCACGTCTTCGTCGTGACGTATGAGGGATTTCGACAGTTTTTCGAAGAACGAGCACTTGCATGTTTGGAACGCTTGGATTGTCGTCTTTCGAAGAATTGAGTGTAACTTTTGCGCAGGGTGTCCCTTTTAGGCCCATAAGTACATTTCGGAAGTGTAGCGACCATTTTGGATTGAACTCATGGCTTCCTCATGACTTATGAGGGATTTCTGCCATTTTTTGAAGAACGAACACTTGCATATTTTGAATGCCTGGATTGTCGGTGTTCGAAGAATTGAGAGTAACTTTTGCACACGGTGTCCGTTTTAGGTCCATAAGTACTTTTTGGAAATGTAGCAACTGTTTTGGATTGAACTCAAGGCTTTATCGTGACGTTTGAAGGATTTCTACCATTTTCGAAGAACGAGCCCTTGCATATTTGGAATGCTTGGATTGTCGGCGTTCGAAGAGTTGAGCATAACTTTTTGAAACGGTGTCCGTTTTGGTCTCATAAAGTACTTTTCAAAAATGTAGCGACCATTTTGGATTGAACTCATAGCTTCATCATGATGTATGATGGATTTCTGCCATTTTTGGAAGAATGAGCACTTGCATAATTGGAACGCTCGGATTGTCAGCATTCAAAGAATTGAGCGTAACTTTTGCACACGGTGTCCATTTTGGGCCCATAAGTACTTTTTGTAAATGTAGCGACCACTTTGGAATGAACTCATGGTTTCGTCATGACGTATGAGGGATTTTGGCCATTTTTCGAAGAACGAGCACCTGTCGATTTGGAAAGCTTGGATTGTCGTCTTTCGAAGAATTGAGCGTAACTTTTGCGTACGGTGTCCATTTTGGGCCCATAAGTACATTTCGGAAGTGTAGCGACCGTTTTGGATTGAACTAATGGCTTCCTCATGACATATGAGGGATTTCGGCCATTTTTCGAAGAATGAACACTTGCATACTTTGAACGCTTGGATTGTCGGCGTTTGAAGAATTGAGAGTAACTTTTACACACGGTGTCCGTTTTAGGCCCATAAGTACTTTTTGGAAATGTAGCGACCATTTTGAATTGAACTCAAGGCTTCGTCCTGACGTTTCAGGGATTTCAGCCATTTTTCGAAGAATGAGCACTTGCATATTTGGAACGCTTGGATTATCGACGTTCGAAGAGTTGAGCATAACTTTTGCAAACGGTGTCCGTTTTGGGCTCATAAAGTACGTTTCAAAAATGTAGCAACCGTTTTGGATTGAACTCATAGCTTCGTCGCGATGTATGATGGATTTCTGCCATTTTTTGAAGAATGAGCACTTGCATAATTGGAACGCTTGGATTGTCGGCATTCTAAGAATTGAGCGTAACTTTTGTACACAGTGTCCAATTTGGACCCATAAGTACTTTTCGAAAATGTAGTGACCATTTTGGAATGAACTCACGGCTTCGTCATGACGCATGAGGGATTTCGGTCATTTTTCAAAGATTGAGCGCTTACATATTTGGAACGTTTGGATTATCGGCGTTCGAAGAATTGAGCGTAACTTTTGCACACGATGTCCGTTTTGTGCCCATAAGTACTTTTCGAAAATGTAGCGACCATTTTAGATTGAACTCATGGCTTCATCGTGACGTATGAGGAATTCGGCCATTTTTTGAAGAACGAGAACTTGCACATTTGGAACACTTGGATTGTCGGCGTTCGAAGAATTGAGCGTAACTTTTTCACAGGGCGTCCGTTTTAAGCCCATAAGAACTTTTCGAAAATGTAGCGACCATTTTAGATTTAACTCAAGGCTTCATCGTGATGTATGAGAAGTTTTGGCCATTTTTCAAAGAACGCGCACTCACATATTTGGAATGCTTGGATTGTCGGCGTTCGAAGAATTGAGCGTAACTTTTTCACACGGTGTCCGTTTTAGGCCCATAAGTACTTTTCGAAAATGTAGCAACCGTTTTGGATTGAACTCATGACTTCGTCGTGACGTTTGAGGGATTTCGTCCATTTTTCGAAAAATGAACACTTGCATATTTTGAACGCTTGGATTGTCGGCGTTCGAAGAATTGAGCGTAACTTTTGCACACGATGTCCGTTTTGGGCCAATAAGTACTTTCTGGAAATGTAGCGACCGTTTTGGATTGAACTCATGGCTTCATCGTGATGAATGAGGGATTTCGGACATTTTTCTAAGAACGAGCACTTGTATATTTGGAACGCTTGGATTTTTGTCGTTCGAAGAGTTTTTAGCCCATAAAGTACGTTTCGAAATTGTAGGGATCATTTTGGATTGAACTCATGACTTCGTCGTGGCGTATGAGGGATTTCAGTCATTTATTGAAGAATGAGCACTTGTATATTTGGGTTGTCAGCGTTCGAAGTATTGAGTGTAACTTTTGCATATGTTGTCCGTTTTGGGCCCATAAGTACTTTACGAAAATGTAGCGACTATTTCGGATTTAACTCACCGCTTCATCGTGACGTCTGAGAGATTTCGAGAGTATTTCGAAGAACAAGCACTTGCATATTTGGAACGCTTGGGTTGTCGACGTTCGAGGAATTGGGCATAACTTTTGTACATGGTGTTCGTTTTGGGCCCATAAAGTATGTTTCGAAAATGTAGCGACCGTTTTAGATTGAACACGTGGCTTCGTCATGACGTATGAGGGATTTTTGCCATTTTTTGAAGAACGAGCACTTGCATAATTGGAACGCTTGGATTGTCGGCATTTGAAGAATTGAGCGTAACTTTTGTACACAGTGTCCATTTTGGACCCATAAGTACTTTTCGTAAATGTAGCGACCATTTTTGAATGAACTCACGGCTTCATCATGATGTATGAGGGATTTTAGTCGCTTTTCAAAGATTGAGCGCTTACATATTTGGAACGTTTGGATTATCGGCGTTTGAAGAATTGAACGTAACTTTTGCACACGATGTCCATTTTGTGCCCATAAGTACTTTTCGAAAATGTAGCGACCATTTTGGATTGAACTCATGGCTTCATCGTGATGTATGAGGAATTTTGGCCATTTTTCGAAGAATGAGAACTTGCACATTTGGAACGCTTGGATTGTTGGCGTTCGAAGAATTGAGCGTAACTTTTTCACACGGTGTCTGTTTTGGGCCCATAAGAACTTTTCGAAAATGTAGCAACCGTTTTGGATTGAACTCACAGCTTCATCGTGACGTTTGAGGGATTTCGACCATTTTTCGGAAAACTAGCACTTGCATATCTGGAACGCTTGGATTGTCGACGTTCGAAGAATTGAGCGTAACTTTTGCGCACGGTGTCCGTTTTGGGTCCATAAGTACTTTTTGGAAACGTAGCGACCATTTTGGATTGAACTCATGGCTTACTCATGACTTATGAGGGATTTTGGTCATTTTTCGAAGAATGAACACTTGTATATTTTGAACGCTTGAATTGTCGGCGTTCGAAGAATTGAGCATAACTTTTGCACACGGTGTCCGTTTTAGGCCCATAAGTACTTTTCGAAAATGTAGCGACCATTTTAGATTGAACTCATTCCTTCCACGTGATGTATGGGAGATTTCAGTTATTTTTCAAAGAATGAGCACTTGCATATTTGGAATGCTTGGATTGTTAGCGTTCGAAGAGTTGAGCATAACTTTTGCACACGGTGTCCATTTTGGGCCTATAAGTACTTTTTGTAAATGTAGCGACCATTTTGGAATGAACTCATGGCTTCGTCATGACGTATGAGGGATTTCGGCCATTTTCCAAAGAACAAGCACTTGCTTATTTGGAATGCTTGGATCGTCGTCTTTCGAAGAATTGAGCGTAACTTTTGCGCAAAGTGTCCATTTTGGGCCCATAAGTACATTTCGGAAGTGTAACGACCGTTTTGGATTGAACCCATGGCTTCCTCATGACTTATGCGGGATTTCGGCCATTTTTCGAAGAACAAACACTTGCATACTTTGAACGCTTTGATTGTCGGCGTTCGAAGAATTGAGCGTAACTTTTGCACACGGTGTCCGTTTTAAGCCCATAAGTACTTTTTGGAAATGTAGCGACCATTTTGGATTGAACTCAAGGCTTCGTCATGATGTTTCAGGGATTTTAGCCATTTTTCGAAGAATGAGCACTTGCATATTTGGAATGCTTGGATTATCGGTGTTCGAAGAGTTGAGCATAACTTTTGCAAACGGTGTCCGTTTTGGGCCCATAAAGTACGTTTTGAAAATGTAGCGACCCTTTTGGATTGAACTCAGGGCTTCATCATGACATATGAGGGATTCCGAGCATTTTTTGAAGAACGAGAACTTGCACATTTGGAACGCTTAGATTGTCGACGTTCGAAGAATTGAACGTAACTTTTGCACACGATGTCCGTTTTGGGCCAATAAGTACTTTTCGGAGATGTAGGGACCGTTTTGGATTGAACTCATGGCTTCGTCGTGATGTATGAGGGATTTTGGCCATTTTTTGAAGAACGAGCACTTGAATATATGGAACGCTTGGATTGACGTCATTCGAAGAATTGAGTGCAACTTTTGCACGTGGTGTCCGTTTTTGGGCCCATAAAGTACCTTTCAAAATTGTAGCGATCATTTTGGATTGAACTCAAGGCTTCGTCGTGATGTATGAGGAATTTCAGCCGTTTATCGATGAATGAGCACTTGCATATTTGGATGATCGGCGTTCGAAAAATTGAGCGTAACTTTTGCATATGTTATCCGTTTTGTGCCCATAAGTACTTTTTGAAAATGCAGCGACCATTTTTTATGTAACTCACTGCTTCGCCATGACGTATGAGGGATATTGGCCATTTTTTGATGAATAAGCACTTGCATATTTGGAACGCTTGGATTGTTGACGTTCGTGGAATTGAGTGTAACTTTCTCGTACGGTGTCCGTTTTGGGCCCATAAGTACTTATCGGAAATGCAGCGACCATTTTGAATTGAACTCACGGCTTCCTCATGACTTATGAGAGATTTCGACCATTTTTCGAAGAATGAGCACTTGAATATTTGGAACGCTTGGATTTTCGGCGTTCAAAGAATTGTGCGTAACTTTTGCAAACGGCGTCCGTTTTGGGCCCATAAAGTACGTTCTGAAAATATAGCAACCGTTTTGGATTGAACTCATGGCTTCATCGTGACATATTAGGGATTTTTGCCATTTTTCGAATAACGAGCACTCCCATAATTGGAACGCATGGATTGTCGACATTCGAAAAATTGAGCGTAGCTTTTGTACACGGTGTCCATTTTGGGCCCATAAAGTACGTTTCGAAAATGTAGCTACCGTTTTGGATTGAACTCAGGGCTTCGTCGTGACGTATGAGGGATTTTGACCTTTTTCGAAGAACGAGCACTTGCATATTTGGAACGCTTGGATTGTCGTCTTTCAAAGAATTGAGTGTAACTTTTGCGCACGGTGTCCCTTTTGGGCCCATAAGTACATTTCAGAAGTGTAGCGACCGTTTTGGATTGAACTCATTCCTTCCTCATGACTTATGAGGGATTTTGGCCATTTTTTGAAGAACGAACACTTGTATATTTTGAACGCTTGGATTGTCAGCGTTCGAAGAATTGACCGTAACTTTGGCACACGGTGTCCGTTTTAGGTCCGTAAGTACTTTTTGGAAATGTAGCAACCATTTTGGATTGAACTAAAGGCTTCGTCGTGATGTTTGAGGGATTTCTGCCATTTTTTGAAGAACGATCACTTGCATATTTGGAACTCTTGGATTGTCAGCGTTCAAAGAGTTGAGCATAAATTTTGCAAATGGTGTCCATTTTGGGCTCATAAACTACGTTTCAAAAATGTAGCGATCATTTTGGATTGAACTCATGGCTTCATCGTGATATATGAGGGATTTCTACCATTTTTTGAGGGACGAGCACTTGCATAATTGGAACAATTGGATTTTCGACATTCGAAGAATTGAGCGTAACTTTTGCACACGGTGTCCATTTTGGGCCCATAAGTACTTTTTGTAAATGTAGCGACCACTTTCGAATGAACTCATGGCTTCGTCATGACGTATGATGGATTTCAGCCATCTTTCGAAGAATGAGCACTTGCATATTTGGAACGCTTGGATTGTCGGCGTTCGAAGAATTGAGCGTATCTTTTGTACACGGTGTCCATTTTGAGCCCATAAGTACTTTTCGAAAATGTAACGACCGTTTTGGAATGAACTCATGGCTTCGTTGTGACGTATGAGGAATTTTGTTCATTTTTCGAAGAATGAGCACTTACATATTTGGAGCGCTTGAATTTTCGGCGTTCGAAGAATTGAGCGTAACTTTTACACACGATGTCCGTTTTGGGCCCATAAATACTTCTTAGAATATAGCGGCCATTTTGGATTGAACTCATGGCTTCATCGTGACGTATGAGGGATTTCGGCAATTTCTCGAAGAATGAGCACTTGCATATTTGGAATGCTTGGACTGTCGGCGTTCGAAGAATTGAGCGTAACTTTTACACACGGTGTCCGTTTGGGCCCATAAGTACTCTTTGGAAATGTAGCAACCATTTTGGATTGAACTCATGGCTTCGTCGTGACGTATAAGGGATATCGACCATTTTTCAAAGAATGAGCACTTGCATATTTGGAACTCTTGGATTGTCGACGTTCGAAGAATTGAGCGTAACTCTTGCTTACGGTGTCCGTTTCGGGCCCATAAGTACTTTTCAGAAATGTAGCGATTGTTTTAGATTGAACTCACCACTTCGCCATGACGTATGAGGAATTTTGGCCATTTTTTGAAGAACGAGCACTTGCATACTTGGAACGCTTGGATTGTCGACGTTGGAAGAATTTATCGTAACTTTTACACACGGTGTCAGTTTTGGGCCCATAAGTACATTTTGGAAATGTAGCGACTGTTATGGATTGAACTCATGGCTTCGTCATGACGTATGAAGGATTTCGGCCATTTTTTGAAGAACGAGCACATGCATATTTGGATTGTTGACGTTCGAAGGATTGAGCGTAACTTTTGCACACGGTGTCTGTTTTGGGCCCATAAGTACTTTTTGAAAATGTAGCGACCATTTTGGATTGAACTCACTACTTCATCAAGACATATGAAAGATTTCGGCCATTTTTTGAAGAACGACGCTTGCATATTTGGATTGTCGGTGTTTGAAGAATTGAGTGTAACTTTTGCACACGGTGTCCATTTTTAGCCCATAAGTACTTTTCGAAAATGCAGGAACCGTTTTAGATTGAACTCATGGCTTTGTCGTGATGTATGCGGGATTTTGGCCGTTTTCGAAGAACGAGTACTTGCATATTTGGATTGTCGGCTTTCGAAGAATTTTGCACACGGTGTCCGTTTTGGCCACATAAGTACTTTTCGAAAATGTAACGATTGTTTTGGGATTGAACTCAAGGCTTCATCGTGACGTATGAGGGATTTTAGCCATTTTTAAAAGAAAATGAAATTACATATTTGGATTGTCGAAGTTCGAAGAATTGAGGATAACTTTTGCACACGGTGTCCGTTTTGGGCCCATAAGTACTATTCGAAAATGTAGTGACCGTTTTGGATTGAACTCACCACTTCATCATGACCTATGAGGGATTTTGGCCATTTCATGAAGAACGAGCACTTGCATATTTGGAATGCTTGGATTGTCGGCGTTCGAAGAATTGAGCGTCACTTTTGCATACGTTGTCCATTTCGGGCCCATAAGCACTTTTCGAAAATGTAGCGACCATTTCGGATTGAACTCATCGCTTTCCTGTGATGTATGAAGGATTTCGGCTATTTTTTAAAGAACGTGCACTTGAATATTTGGATTATTGACAATCGAAGAATTGAGCGTAACTTTTGCACACGGTGTCCGTTTTGGGCCCATAAGTACTTTTCGAAAATGTAACGATCGTTTTGGATGGTACTTGCGACTTCATCATGACGTATGTGGGATTTCGGCCATTTTTCGGAGTACGAGCACTTGCATATTTTGATTCTCGATATTCGGAGAATATAGCGTAACTTTTGCACACAGTGTCCGTTTTGGGCCCATTAGTACTTTTCGAAAATGCAGCGACCGTTATAGATTGAACTCATGGCTTTGTCGTGACGTATGAGGGATTTCAGCCATTTTTTGAAAAATGAGCACTTTCATATTTGGAACGCTTGGATTGTCGGCGTTCAAAGAATTGAGCGTAACTTTTGAAACGGTGTCCGTTTTTGGCCCACAAGTACTTTTCGTAAATGTAGCGACCGTTTTGGATTGATCTGATTGCTTCGTCATGACGTATGAGGGATTTCAGCCATTTTTTGAAGAATGAGCACTTGCATATTTGGATTGTCGACGTTTGAAGAATTGAGCGAAACTTTTGCACACGGTGTCCATTTTTGGCCCATAAGTACTTTTCGAAAATGTAGCGACCGTTTTGGATAGAACTCATGGCTTCGTCGTGACGTATGAGGGATTTCGGCCATTTTTCGAAGTACGAGCACTTGCATATTGGGATTGTTGTTGTTTGAAAAATATAGCGTAACTTTTGCACACAATGTCCGTTTTGGGCCCATAAGTACTTTTCGAAAATGTAGCGACCATTTTGGATTGAGCTCATGGATTTGTCGTGACATAAGTGGGATTTTAGCCATTTTTCGAAGAACGAGCCCTTTCATATTTCGAATGCTTGGATTGTCGACGTTCAAAGAATTGAGCGTAACTTATGCAAACGGTGTCCGTTTTGGACCAATAAGTACTTTTCGAAAATGTAGCGACCATTTTGGATTGAACTCATGGCTTCGTCGTGACGTATGAGGGATTTCAGCCGTTTATCGAAGAATGAGAACTTGCATATTTGGATTGTCGGTGTTCGAAGAATTGAGCGTAACTTTTGCATATGTTGTCCATTTTTGGCCTATAAGTACTTTTCAAAAATGTAGCGATCGTTTTGGATTTAACTTACTACTTCACTGCAACGTATTAGGGATTTTGGCCATTTTTCAAAGAATAAGCACTTGCATATTTGGAACGCTTGGATTGTGGACGTTCGAGGAATTGAGCGTAACTTTTGTACACGGTGTCCGTTTTGGGCCCATACGTACTTTTCGAAAATGTAGCTACCGTTTTGGATTGAACTTACGATTTCGTCGTGACAGTTGAGGAATTTCGGCCATTTTTCAAATAACGAGCACTTGCATATTTAGAATGCTTAGATTGTCGACGTTCGAAGAATTGAGCGTAACTTTTGCACACGGTGTCTGTTTTGGGCCCATAAGTACTTATCGAAAATGCAGCGACCGTTTTGGATTGAACTCATGGCTTCCTCGTGACTTATGAGGGATTTTAGCCCTCTTTCGAAGAACGAGCACTTGCATATTTGGAATGCTTGGATTGTCGGCGTTCGAAGAATTGAGAGTAACTTTTACACACGGTGTCCGTTTTGGGCCCACAAGTACTTTTTGGAAATGTAGCAACCGTTTTGGACTGAACTCACGGCTTTTTCATGACGTTTGAGGGATTTCGGCCATTTTTCAAAGAACTAGCACTTGCATATTTGGAACGCTTGGATTGTCGGCGTTCAAAGAATTGAGCGTAACTTCAGCGCACGGTGTCTGTTTTGGGCCCATATGTACTTTTCGGAAATGTAGCGACCGTTTTGGATTGAACTCATGGCTTCCTCGTGACATATGAGGGACTTCGGCTATTTTTCGAAGAACGAGCACTTGCATATTTGGAACGCTTGGATTGTCGGCGTTCGAAGAATTGAGCGTAACTTTTGCACACGATGTCCATTTTGGGCCAATAAGTACTTTCTGAAAATGTAGCGACCATTTTGGATTGAACTCATGGCTTCGTCGTGACGTATGAGGAATTTCGGCCATTTTTTGAAGAACGAGCACTTGCATATTTGGAACACCTGGATTGTCGTCGTTCGAAGAGTTGAGCGTAACTTTTGCACATGGTGTCCGTTTTGGGTGCATAAAGTACATTTCAAAATTGTAGCGATCATTTTGGTTTGAACTCATGGCTTCATCGTAACGTATGAGGCATTTCAGCCGTTTATCGAAGAATGAGCACTTGCATATTTGGATTGTCGGCGTTCGAAGAATTGAGCGTAACTTTTGCATATGTTGTCCGTTTTGGGCCCATAAGTACTTTTCAAAAATGTATCTATCATTTTGGATTGAACTTATAGTTTCATCGTGACATTTGAGGGATTTCAGTGGTTTTTCAAATAACGAGCACTTGCGTGTTTGGAATGCTTGGATTGTCGACGTTCGAAGAATTGAGCGTAACTTTTGCGCACGGTGTCTGTTTTGGGCCCATAAGTACTTATCGAAAATGCAGCGACCATTTTGGATTGAACTCATGGCTTCCTCGTGAATTCTGAGGGATTTCAGTCCTCTTTTGAAGAACGAGCACTTGCATATTTGGAATGCTTGGATTGTCGACGTTCGAAGAATTGAGAGTAACTTTTACACACGGTGTCCGTTTTGGGTCCATAAGTACTTTTTGGAAATGTAGCAACCGTTTTAGATTGAACTCATGGCTTCATCATGACGTTTGAGGGATTTCAGCCATTTTTTTAAGAACTAGCACTTGCATATTTGGAACACTTGGAATTGAGCGTAACTTCTGCGCGCAGTGTCCGTTTTGGACCCATATGTACTTTTCAAAAATGTAGCGACCGTTTTGGATTGAACTCATGGCTTCCTCGTGACTTTTGAGGGACTTCAGCCATTTTTCGAAGAATGAACACTTGCATATTTTGAACGTTTGGATTGTCAGCATTAGAAGAGTTGAGTGTAACTTTTGGATTGAACGAACGCTTTTTTATATGCTATCCGTTTTAGGCCCATAAGTACTTTTTGAAAATGTAGCGAACGTTTTGGATTGAACTCATTGCTTCCTCGTGACGTATGAGGTATTTTGGCCATTTTTTGATGAACGAGCACTTGCATATTTGGAATGCTTGGATTGTCGTCGTTCGAAGAATTGAGCGTATCTTTTACAAATAGTGTCCATTTCTAGCCCATAAAGTACGTTTCGAAAATGTGGTGACCGTTTTGGAATGAACTCATGGCTTCTTCGTGACATATGAGGGATTTTTGCCATTTATCGGAGAACGAGCACTTGCATAATTGGAACGCTTGGATTGACGACATTCGAAGATTTAGTGTAACTTTTGCACACTGTGTCCATTTTGGGCCCATAAGTACTTTTTGTAAATATAGCGACCATTTTGGAATGGGCACTTGGCTTCGTCGTGACGTGTGAGGGATTTTGCCCATTTTTCGAAGAACGAGCACTTGCACATTTGGAACGCTTGGATTGTCGGCGTTCGAAAAATTGAGCGTAACTTTTGCACACAATGTACGTTTTAGGCCAGTATGTACTTTCCAGAAATGTAGCGACCATTTTGGATTTAAGTCATAGCTTTCTCATGATGTATGAGGGATTTCGGCCATTTTTTGAAGAACAAGCACTTTCTGATTTGGAACGCTTAGATTGTTGACATTTGAAGAATTGAGCGTAACTTTTGCTTACGGCGTCCGTTTTGGGCCCATAAGTACTTTTCGGAAGTGTAGCGACCATTTTGGATTGAACTCACCGGTTTGTCGTGACATATGAGGGATTTCAGCCATTTTTTGAAGAATGAGCACGTGTAAATTTGGAACTCTTAGGTTTTCAGTGTTCTAAGAATAGAGCATAACGTTTGCAAACAGTGTCCGTTTTGGGCCCATAAGTAATTTTTGGAAACGCAGCTATCATTTTGGATTGATCTGATGACTTTTTCGTAACGTTTGAGGGATTTCGGTCTTTTTTTGAAGAATGAGCACTTGCATATTTGGATTGTCGGCGTTCAAAGAATTGAGCGAAACTTTTGAACGCGGTGTCCGTTTTTGGCCCACAAGTACTTTTCGTAAGTGTAGCAACTGTTTTGGATAGTACCCATAGCTTCGTCATGACGTATGTGGGATTTTGACCATTTTTTGAAGTACGAGCACTTGCACATTTGGATTGTTGATGTTCAAAGAATAGAGCGTGACTTTTGCACACAGTGTCCGTTATGGGCCCATAAATACTTTTCGAAAATGTAGCGACCATTTTAGATTTGGCTCATGGCTTTGTCGTGATGTACGAGGGATTTCAGTAATTTTTTGAAGAACGAGCACCTTCATATTTGGAACACTTGGATTGTCGGCATTCAAAGAATTGAGCGTAACTTTTGCAAACTGTGTCCGTTTTGGGCCCATAAGTACTTTTCGTAAATTTAGCGACCATTTTGGATTGATTTGATGGCTTCGTTGTGACGTATGAGGGATTTCAGCCATTTTTATAAGAATGAGCACTAGCATATTTGGATTTTCGGCGTACGAAGAATTGAGCGTAACTTTTGCACACTGTGTCCGTTTTGGGCCCATAAGCACTTTTCGGAAATGTAGCGACCGTTTTGGATTGTACTCATGGCTTCATCGTAAAGTATGAGGAATTTTGGCCATTTTTCGAAGTATGAGCACTTGCATATTTGGATTGTCGACGTTCGAAGAATTTTACGTAAGTTTTGCTCACAGTGTCCGTTTTGTGCCCATAAGTACTTTTCAAAAATGTAGCGACATTTTGGATTGAACTCAAGGCTTCATTGTGACGTATGGTGGATTTCGACCATTTTTCAAAGAATGAGCTTTGCATATTTCGATTGTCGGCGTTCGAAGAATTGAGTGTAACTTTTGCACGCGGTGTCCGTTTTGGGCCCGTAAGTAATTTTCAGAAATGTAGCACTTACATATTTGGAACGATTGCGTTCAAAGAATTTTGCACACGGTGTCCGTTTTAGGCCCATATGTGCTTTTCAAAAATATAGCGACCGTTTTGGATTGTACTCACGGCTTTGTTGTGACGTATGAGGGATTTCGACCATTTTTCGAAGAACGAGCACTTGCATATTTTGATTGTCTGCACTCGAAGAATTGAGAGTAACTTTTGCACACAGTGTCCATTTTGGGCCTATAAGTACTTTTCGAAAATGTAGCGACCGTTTTGGATTGAACTCATCGCTTCATCGTGACATATGAGGGATTTCGGCCATTTTTTGAAGAATGAGCATTTACATATTTTCGTTGTGACGTATGAGGGATTTCGTCTATTTTTTGAAGAACGAGCACTTGTATATTCGGATTGCCAGCGTTCGAAGAATTCAGGGTAACTTTTGCACACAGTATCCATTTTGGGCCCATAAGTACTTTTCGAAAATGTAGCGACCATTTTGGATTGAAGTCATGGCTTCATCGTGACGTATGAGGGATTTTGACCATTTTTCGAAGAACGAGCACTTGTATATTTGGAATGCTAGGATTGTCGACGTTCGAAGAATTGAGTGTATCTTTTGCAAACGGTGTCCGTTTTGGTCCCATAAGTACTTTTCGAAAATGTAGTGACCGTTTTGGATTTATCTGATCGCTTCATCGTGACATGAGGGATTTCGGACACTTTTCGAAGAACGAGCACTTCCGTATTTGGATTGTTGGCGTTCGAAGAATTGAGCGTAACTTTTGCACACAGTGTCAGTTTTGGGCCCATAAGTACCTTTCAGAAATGTAGAGACCATTTCGGATTGAACTCAAGGCTTCGTCATGACGTATGGGAGATTTTGGCTATTTTACGAAGACCGAGCGCATGCATATTTGGATTGCCAGCGTTCGAAGAACTGGGCATAACTTTTACGAACAGTGTCCATTTTGGGCTCATAAGTACTTTTCGAAAATGTATCAACCATTTTGGATTGAACTCACGACTTTGTCGTGACGTATTTGGGATTTTAGACATTTTTTGAATTACGAGCACTTGCATATTTGGATTGTCGACGTTCAAAGAATTGAGCTTAACTTTTGCACAAGTGTCCGTTTTGGGCCCATAAGTACTTTCCGAAAATGTAGCGACCATTTTGGATTGAACTCACAGCTTCGTCGTGACTTATAAGAGATTTTGGCCATTTTTCAAAGAACGAGCACTAGCATATCTGGAATGCTTGGATTGTCGGTGCAAAGAATTCAGCGTAACTTTTGTAAATGGTGTCCGTTTTGGACCCATAAGTACTTTTCGTAAATGTAGCGACCATTTTTGATTGAACTCATGGATTCGTCATAACGTATGAGGGATTTTGGCCATTTTTTGAAGAAAGTGCACTAGTATATTTGGATTGTCAGCGCTCGAAGAATTTTACACACGGTGCCGTTTTGGGCCCATAAGTACTTTTCGGAAATGTAGCAACCATTTTGGATTGAACTCACGACTTCGTCCTAACGTATGAGGGATTTTGGCCATTTTTTGAAGAACGAGCACTTGCATATTTGGATTGTCGACGTTAGAAGAGTTGAACAAAACTTTTGCACACGGTGTCAGTTTTGGGCCCATAAGTACTTTTCGAAAATGTAGCGACCATTTTGGATAGTACTCACGGCTTCGTTATGACGTATGAGGGATTTCGGTCATTTTTCGAAGTACGAGCACTTGCATATTTAGATTGTCGATATTCGAAAAATAGAGCATAACTTTTGCACATAATGTCCGATTTGGACCCATTAGTACTTTTGGAAAATGTAGCGACCGTTTTGGATTGAACTCATGGTTTTGTCGTAACATATGAGGGATTTGGGCCATTTTTCGAAGAATGAGCACTTTCATATTTGGAACGCTTGGATTGTCGGCATTTAAATAATTAAGCGTAACTTTTGCCAACGGTGTCCGTTTTGGGCCCATAAGTACTTTTCGAAAATGTAGCGACTGTTTTGGATTGATCTGATAGATTCATCGTGACGTATGAGGGATTTTGGCCATTTTTCAAAAACGAGCACTTGTATATTTTTTATTGTCGGCGTTTGAAGAACTGAGCGAAACGTTTGCACACGGTGTCCGTTTTAGGCCCATAAGTACTTTTCGGAAATGTAGCGACCATTTTGGATAGTACTCGTGGCTTCGCCGTGAGGTACGAGGGATTTTGGCCATTTTTCAAAGTACGAGCAGTTGCATATTTGGATTGTTGACGTTCGAAGAATAGAGCGTAACTTTTGCACGCAATGTCCGTTTTGGGCCCATAAGTACTTTTCAAAAATGTAGCGACTGCTTTGGATTGAACTCATGGCTTTGTCGTGACGTAAGTGGGATTTCGGCCATTTTTCGAAGAACAAGTGCTTGCATATTTGGAACGCTTAGATTGTCGACGTTCGAAGAATTGAGCGTAACTTTTGCAAACGGTATCGATTTTGGGCCCATAAGTACTTTTAGGAAATATACCATTTTGGATGATCTGATGGCTTCGTCATGACATATGAGGGATTTCAGCCATTTTTATAAGAACGAGCACTTGCATATTAGGATTGTTGATGTTCAAAGAATTGAGCGTAACTTTTGCACACGGTGACCATTTTGTGCCCATAATTACTTTTCGAAAATGTAGCGACTGTTTTGGATTGTACTCATGGCTTTGTCGTGACGTATGAGGGATTTAAGCCATTGTTTGAAGTACGAGCACTTGCATATTTGGACTGTTGACGTTCGATGAATTGTGTGTAAGTTTTGGACACAGTGTCTGTTTTGGGCCCATAAGTACTTTTCGAAAATGTACCAACCGTTTTGGATTGAACTCAAGGCTTCGTCGTGATGTATGGGGGATTTCGGCCATATGTCGAAGAACGAGCATTTGCATATTTGGGTTGTCGGCGTTCGAAGAATTGAGCGTAACTTTTACACACGGTGTCCGTTTTGAGCCCATAAGTACTTTTCGAAAACGTAGCGACCGTTTGGGATTGTACTAACAGCTTCATCGTGATGTATGAGGGATTTCAGCCATTTTTGAAGAAGTTGCACTTATATATTTGGATTGTCGGCATTCGAAGAATTTTGCACACGGTGTCCATTTTGGGCCCATAAGTGCTTTTCGAAAATGTGGCTACCGTTTTGGATTGAACCCACGGCTTCATTGTGACGTATGAGGGATTCTGTCCATTTTTTAAAGAATGAGCATTTGCATATTTGGATTGTCGATGTTCGAAGAATTGAGGGTAACTTTTACACACAGTGTCCGTTTTGGGCCCATAAGTACTTTTCGAAAATGAAACGACTGTTTTAGACTGAACTCATTGCTTCATCGTGACGTATGAGGGATTTCGGCCATTTTTTCGAAGAACGAGCAATTGTATATTTGGAACGCGTGGATTGTCGGCATTCAAAGAATTGAGCGTAACTTTTGCAAACGGTGTCCATTTTGAGCCCATAAGTACTTTTCGGAAATGTAGCGACCATTTTGGATTTAACTCACGACTTCGTCATGATGTATGAGGGATTTCAACTATTTTTCAAAGAAGGAGCACTTAAATATTTGGATTGTCGGCATTCGATAAATTTTACACACGATGTCCGTTTTGGGCACATAAGTACTTTTCAAAAATTTAGTGACCGTTTTGGATTGAACTCAAGGCTTCATTCTAACGTATGAGGGATTTTGTCCATTTTTCAAGAAACGAGCAGTTGCAAATTTGGATTGTCGGCGTTCGAAGAATTCAGGGTGACTTTTGTACACAGTGTCCGTTTTGGGCCCATAAGTACTTTTCAAAATTGTAGCAATCGTTTTGGATTGAACTCATGGCTTCATCATGACGTACGAGGAATTTTGATCGCTTTTCAAAGAATGAGCACTTGCATATTTGGAACGCTTGGATTATTGGCATTCGAAGAATTGAGGCGTAGTTTTTGCACACGGTGTCCATTTTGGGTCCATAAGTGCATTTCGGAAATGTAGTGACTGCTTTGGATTGAATCCATGGCTTCATCGTGACGTATGGGTGATTTTGGCCATTTTTCGAAGAACGAGTACTTGCTTATTTAGAACGCTTAGATTGTCGACGTTCGAAGAATTGAGCGTAACTTTTGCTTACGGTGTCCGTTTTGGGCCCATAAGTACTTTTTGAAAAATGTAGCGACCATTTTGGATTCAACTCACTGCTTCGCCATGATATATGAGGAATTTTGGTCATTTTTTGAAGAACGAGCACTTGCAAATTTGGGACACTTGGGTTATCGGCGTTCGAAGAATTGAGCGTAACTTTTGCAAACGGTGTCCGTTTTGGGCCCATAAGTACTTTTTGGAAATGTAGCGACCATTTTGGATTGATCTGATGGCTTCATCGAGATGTTTGAGGGATTTCAGCCTTTTTTCAAAGAATGAGCACTTGCATATTTGGATTGTCGACGTTCGAAAAATTGAGCGAAACTTTTGCACACGGTGTCCGTTTTGGGCCCATAAGTACTTTTCGGAAATGTACCTACCATTTTGGATAGTACTCACCGATTCATCATGATGTATGTGGGATTTTGGCCATTTTTCGAAGTACGAGCACTTACATATTTGGATTGTTGACGTTCGAAGAATAGAGCGTGACTTTTGCACACAGTGTCCGTTTTGGGCCCATAAGTACTTTTCAAAAATGTAGCGACCATTTTAGATTGAACTTATGGCTAAGTTGTGACGTATGAGGGATTTTGGCCATTTTTTGAGGAATGAGCACTTTCATATTTGGAACGCGTGGATTTTCGACGCTCAAAGAATTGAGCATAACTTTCGCAAACGGTGTCCGTTTTTTGCCCATAAGTACTTTTCGAAAATGTAGTAGCCGTTTTGGATTGTACTCATGGCTTCGTCGTGATGTATGAGGGATTTCGGCCATTTTTTGTATGAGCACTTGCATATTTAGATTGTCGATATTCGATGAATAGAGCGTAACTTTTGCACACAGTCTCCGTTTTGGGTCCATTAGTACTTTTTGAAAATGTAGCGACCATTTTGGATTGAGCTCATGGCTTTGTCGTGACGTATGAGGGATTTCAGCCATTTTTTGAAGTACGAGCAATTTCATATTTTGAACGCTTGGACTGTCGGCGTTCGAAGAATTGAGCGTAACTTTTGCACACAGTGTCCGTTTTGAGCCTATAAGTACTTTTCGGAAATGTAGCGACCATTTTGGATTGAACTCACCACTTCATCATGACATATGAGGAATTTCGGTCATTTTTCGAAGAATGAGCACTTGCAAATTTGGAACGCTTGGGTTGTCGACGTTCGAAGAATTGGGCGTAACTTTTGCAAACGGTGTCCGTTTTGGGCCCATAAGTACTTTTTGGAAATGTAGAAACCATTTTGGATTGATCTGATGGGTTCGTCGAGATGTTTGAGGGATTTTGGCCTTTTTTCAAAGAACGAGAACTTGCATATTTGGATTGTCGGCGTTCGAAAAATTGAGCGAAACTTTTGCACACGGTGTCCATTTTGGGCCCATAAGTGCTTTTCAAAAATGTGGCTACCGTTTTGGATTGAACCCACGGCTTCATTGTGACGTATGAGGGATTCTGTCCATTTTTCAAAGAATGAGCATTTGCATATTTGGATTGTCGATGTTCGAAGAATTGTGGGTAACTTTTACACACAGTGTCCGTTTTGGGCCCATAAGTACTTTTCAAAAATTTAGTGACCGTTTCGGACTGAACTCACCGCTTCATCGTGACGTATGAGGGATTTTGTCCATTTTTCAAGAAACGAGCAGTTCCAAATTTGGATTGTCGGCGTTCGAAGAATTTAGGGTGACTTTTGCACACAGTGTCCGTTTTAGGCCCATAAGTACTTTTCAAAATTGTAGCGATCGTTTTGGATTGAACTCATGGCTTCATCGTGACGTATGAGGAATTTTGATCACTTTTCGAAGAATGAGCACTTGCATATTTGGAACGCCTAGATTATTGGCATTCGAAGAATTGAGGCGTAATATTTGCACACGGTGTCCATTTTTGGTCCATAAGTGCTTTTCGAAAATGTAGTGACCGCTTTGGCTTGAATCCATGTCTTCATCGTGATGTATGGGTGATTTTGGCCATTTTTCGAAGAATGATCCTTGCTTATTTAGAATGCTTAGATTGTCGACGTTCGAAGAATTGAGCGTAACTTTTGCTTTCGGTGTCCGTTTTGGGCCCATAAGTACTTTCGAAAAATGTAGCGACCATTTTGGATTCAACTCACCACTTCACCATGACATATGAGGAATTTCGGTCATTTTTCGAAGAATGAGCACTTGCAAATTTGGAACGCTTGGGTTGTCGGCGTTCGAAGAATTGAGCGTAACTTTTACAAACGGTGTCCGTTTTGGGCCCATAAGTACTTTTTGGAAATGTAGCAACCATTTTGGATTGATCTGATGGGTTTTCGAGACGTTTGAGGGATTTTGGCCTTTTTTCAAAGAACGAGAACTTGCATATTTGGATTGTCAGCGTTCGAAAAATTGAGCGAAACTTTTGCACACGGTGTCCGTTTTGGGCCCATAGGTACTTTTTGGAAATTACCGACCATTTTGGATAGTACTCACTGATTCATCGTGACGTATGTGGGATTTTGGCTATTTTCCAAAGTACGAGCACTTGTATATTTGGATTGTTGACGTTCGAAGAATAGAGCGTGACTTTTGCACACAGTGTCCGTTTTGGGCCCATAAGTACTTTTCGAAAATGTAGCGACCATTTTAGATTGAACGCATGGCTAAGTCGTGACGTATGAGGGATTTCAGCCATTTTTCGAAGAACGAGCACTTTCATATTTGGAACGCGTGGATTGTTGACGTTCAAAGAATTAAGCATAACTTCTGCAAACGGTGTCCGTTTTTGGCCCATAAGTACTTTTCGAAAATGAAGCAGCCGTTTTGGATTGTACTCATGGCTTCGTCGTGATGTATGAGGGATTTTGGCCATTTTTTGAAGTACGAGCACTTGCATATTTAGATTGTCGATATTCGATGAATAGAGCGTAACTTTTGCACACAGTATCCGTTTTGGGCCCATTAGTACTTTTCGAAAATGTAGCGATCATTTTGGATTGAACTCATGGCTTTGGTCGTGATGTATGAAGGATTTCAGCCATTTTTTGAAGTACAAGCACTTTCATATTTTGAACGTTTGGATTGTCGACGTTCAAAGAATTGAGCGTAACTTTTGTAAACGGCGTCAGTTTTGTGTCCACAAGTACTTTTTGGAAATGTAGCGACCATTTTGGATTGAACTCATAGCTTCGTCGTGATGTATGAGGGATTTCGGCCTTTTTTCAAAGAAGGAGCACTTACATATTTGGATTGTCGACGTTCTAAAAATGTTACACACGGTGTCTGTTTTGGGCTCATAAGTACTTTTTGAAAATGTAGCGACCATTTTGGATTGAACTCACGGCTTCATTGTGACGTATGAGGGATTTTGTCCATTTTCAAAAAATGAGCACTTGCATATTTGGATTGTCGGCGTTCGAAGAATTCAGGGTGACTTTGAACATAGTGTCTGTTTTGGGCACATAAGTACTTTTCAAAATTGTAGCAATTGTTTTGGATTGAACTCATGGCTTCGTCGTGACATATGAGGGATTTCGACCGTTTTTCGAAGAACGAGCACTTGCATATTTGGAACACGTGGATTGTCGGCGTTCGAAGAATTGAGCGTAACTTTTGCACACAGTGTCCGTTTTGGGCCCATAAGTGCTTTTTGGAAATGTAGCGGCTGCTTTGGATTGAATCCATGGCTTCGCCGTGACGTATGGATGATTTTGGCCATTTTTTCAAAGAGCGAGCACTTGCATATTTGGAACGCTTAGATTGTCGGCGTTCGAAGAATTTAGCGTAACTTTTGCTTAAGGTGTTCGTTTGGGCCCATAAATACTTTTCGAAAATGTAGCGACCATTTTAGATTGAACTTACCACTTCACCGTGACATATGAGGGATTTTGGCCATTTTTAAAAGAATGAGCAATTGCAAATTTGGAATGCTTGGGTCCTCGACGTTCGAAGAATTGAGCTTAACTTTTGCAAACGGTTTCCGTTTTGGGCCCATAAGTACTTTTTGGAAATATAGCGACCGTTTTGGATTGATCTGATGGCTTCATCATGACATTTGAGGGATTTTGGCCTTTTTTTGAAGAACGAGCACTTGCATATTTGGAATGTTGGCATTCGAAGAATTGAGCGGAACTTCTGCATACGGTGTCTGTTTTGGGCCTATAAGTACTTCTCGGAAATGTAGCGACCGTTTTAGATAGTACTCGTGCCTTCGTCATGACGTATGTGGGATTTCGGCCATTTTTCGAAGTACGAGCACTTGCATATTTGGATTGTCGACGTTCGAAGAATTGTGCGTAAGTTTTGCATACAGTGTCCATTTTGGGCCCATAAGTACTTTTCGAAAATGTAGCGACCATTTTGGATTGAACTCAAGGCTTCGTCAAGATGTATGGGGGATTTCGACCATTTTTCGAAGAACGAGCACTTGCATATTTGGATTGTCGACGTTCGAAGAATTGAGCATAACTTTTGCACGCGGTGTCCGTTTTGGGCCCATAAGTACTTTTCAGAAATGTAGCGGCCGTTTTGGATTGTACTCATGGCTTTATCATGATGTATGCAGGATTTCGGCCAATTTTCGAAGAAGAAGCACTTGCATATTTGGATTGTCAGCATTCGAAGAATTTGGCACACGGTGTTCGTTTTCTGCCCAAAAGTACTTTTTGGAAATATCGCGATCGTTTTGGATTGAACTCACACCTTCGTTGTGATGTATGAGTTATTTTGACCATTTTTCGAAAAACGAGCACTTTCATATTTGGAACGCGTGGATTGTCGGCGTTCAAAGAATTGAGCATAACTTTTGCAAACGGTGTCCGTTTTTAGCCCATAAGTACTTTTCGGAAATGTAGCGATCATTTTGGGTTGATCTGATGGCTTCGTCATGGCGTATGAGGGATTTCGTCCATTTTTATAAGAACGAGCACTTGCATATTTGGATTGTTGGCGTACGAAGAATTGAGCGTAACTTTTGCACACGGTGTCTATTTTTGGCCCATAAGCACTTTTCGGAAATGTAGCGACCATTTTGGATTGTACTCACGGCTTCATCATGACGTATGAGGGATTTCAGTCATTTTTCGAATTATGAGCACTTGCATATTTGGATTGTCTACGTTCGAAGAATTGTGCGTAAGTTTTGCACACAGTGTCTATTTTGGGCCCATAAGTACCTTTCGAAAATGTAGCGACCATTTTGGATCGAACTCAAGGCTTCGTCGTGACGTATGGGAGATTTTGCCTATTTTTCGAAGAACGAGCACTTGCATATTCGGATTGTTGGCGTTCGAAGAATTGAGCATAACTTTTGTATGCGGTGTCCATTTTGGGACCATAAGTACTTTTTGAAAATGTAGCGGCCGTTTTGGAATGTACTCATGGCTTCGTCATGATGTATGAGGGATTTTGGCCACTTTTCGAAGAAGGAGCACTTACATATTTGGATTGTCGGCGTTCGACGAATTTTGCACTCGGTGTCCGTTTTGGGCCCATAAGTGCTTTTTGGAAATATAGCGACCATTTTGGATTGAACTCACAGCTTCGTTGTAACGTATGAGGGATTTTGTCCATTTTTCGAAGAACGAACACTTGCATATTTGGATTGTCTGTGTTCAAAGAATTGAGAGTAACTTTTGCACACAGTGTCCATTTTGGGCCCATAAGTACTTTTCGAAAATGTAGCGACCGTTTGGATTGAACTCACCGCTTCGTTGTGTCGTATGAGGGATTTTGGCCATTTTTTGAAGAACGAGCACTTACATATTTGGAACGCTTGGATTGTCGATGTTCGAAGAATTGAATGTAACTTTTGCAAACGGTGTCCGTTTTAAGCCCATAAGTACTTTTTGGTAATGTAGCGACGATTTTGGATTGAACTTATGGCTTTGTTGTGATATATGAGGGATTTTGGCCATTTTTCGAACGAAGAGCACTTACATATTTGGATTGTTGGCATTCGAAGAATTTTACACATGGTGTCCGTTTTGGGCCCATAAGTACTTTTCGAAAATGTAGCGACCAATTTGAATTGAACTCACGACTTCATCATAACGTATGAGGGATTTTGGCTATTTTACAAAGAATGAGCACTCGCATATTTGGATTGTCGGCGTTCAAAGAATTAGAATGTAACTTTTGCATACGTTGTCCGTTTTGGGCCCATAAGTACTTTACGAAATTGTAGCGACTGTTTTGGATTGAACTCGTGGCTTCATCGTGACATATAAGGGATTTTGGCCATTTTTCAAAGAATGAGCACTTACATATTTGGAACTCTTGGATTGTCGGCATTCGAAGAATTGAGCGTAACTTTTGCAAATGGTGTCCGTTTTGGGCCCATAAGTACTTTTCGAAAATGTAGCGACCATTTTGGATTTATCTGATCACTTCGTCGTGACATATGAGGGATTTCAAACATTTTTCGACGGACGAGCACTTCCATATTTTGATTGTCGACGTTCGAAGAATTGAGCGTAACTTTTGCACACGGTGTCCGTTTTGGGCCCATATGTACTTTTCTATAATGTAGCGACCATTTTGGATTGGACTCACAGCTTCATCGTGATGTATGGGGGATTTTGGCCATTTTATGAAGAACGAGCACATGCATATTTGGATTGTCGGCATTCGAAGAATTGAGTATAACTTTTGCAAACGGTGTCCGTTTTGGGCCCATAAGTACTTTTTGGGAATGTATCAACCATTTTGGATTGAACTCATGGCTTCATCGTGACATATGAGGGATTTTGGCCATTTTTCGAAGTACGAGCAGTTGCATATTTGGATTGTCGACGTTTGAAGAATTGAGCGTAACTTTTGCACATAGTGTCCGTTTTGGGCCCATAAGTACTTTTCAAAATGCAGCGACCATTTTGGGTTTAACTCATGGCTTCATCGTGACGTATGAGGGATTTTGTCCATTTTTCAAAGAACGAGCACTTGCATATTTGGAACGCTTGGATTGTCGGCGTCAAAGAATTGAGCATAACTTTTGCAAACGGTGTCCGTTTTGGACCCATAAGGACTTTTCGTAAATGTAACGACCATTTTGGATTGATCTCACGACTTCGTCATAATGTATGAGGGATTTTGGCCATTTTTTGAAGAAAAGCACTAGTATATTTGGATTGTCGACGTTTGAAGAATTTTACACATGGTGTTCATTTTGGGCCCATAAGTACTTTTCGAAAATGTAGTGACCAATTTGTATTGAACTCATGACTTCATCGTAACGTATGAGGGATTACAGCCATTTTACGAAGAATGAGCACTAGCATATTTGGATTGTCGGCGTTCGAAGTATTAGAGTGTAACTTTTGCATACGGTATCTGTTTTGGGCCCATAAGTACTTTACGAAAATGTAGTGACCGTTTTGGATTGAACTCGCGGCTTCATTGTGACGTATAAGGGATTTTGGCCATTTTTCAAAGAATGAGCACTTGCATATTTGGAACTCTTGGATTGTCGGCGCTCGAAGAATTAAGCGTAACTCTTGCTTATGGTGTCTGTTTTGGGCCCATAAGTACTTTTCGAAAATGTAGTGACCATTTTGGGCTGAATCAACCACTTCACCGTGACGTATGAGGGATTTCGACCATTTTTTGAGGAACGAGCACTTGCATACTTGGAACGCTCGGATTGTCGATCGAACTCATGGCTTTGTCATGACGTATGTGGGATTTTGGCCATTTTCTGAAAAATGAGTACTTGCAAATTTGGATTGTCGGCCTTCAAAGAATTTTGCACACGGTGTCCATTTTGGGCACATAAGTACTTTTCAAAAATGTAGCGATCATTTTGGATTGAACTCACGGCTTCATCGTGACGTATGAGGGATTTCAGCCATTTTTTGAAGAACAAGCACTTGCATATTTGGATTTTCGACGTTCAAAGAATTGTGCATAACTTTTGCAAATGATGTTCGTTTTGGGCCCATAAGTACTGTTTGAAAAATGTAGCGATCGTTTTGGATTGAACTCACGGCTTCGTTGTGACGTATGAGGGATTTCAGCCGTTTTTCGAAAAACAAGCAATTGCATATTTGGATTGTCGGCGTTCGAAGAATTGAGCGTAAATTTTGCACATGGTGTCCGTTTTGGGCCAATAAGTACTTTTCGAAAATGTAGCGACCGTTTTGGATTGAACTCACCGCTTCATCATAACCTATGAGGGATTTCGGCCGTTTCTTGAAGAACAAGCACTTGCATATTTGGAACGCTTGGATTGTCGGCATTCGAAGAATTTAGCGTCCTTTTGTGTACGGTGTCCGTTTTGGGCCCATAAGTACTTTTTGAAAATGTAGCGACCGTTTTGGATTGAACTCACCCCTTCGCTATGATGTATGATAGATTTTGGCTATTTTTCAAAGAACGTGCACTTGAATATTTGGATTGTCGATGTTCGAAGAATTGAGCGTAACTTTTGCACACGGTGTCCGTTCTGGGACCATAAGTAATTTTTTGAAATGTAGTGAACGTTTTGGATTGATCTGATGGCTTCGTCGTGACATATGAGGGATTTTGGCCATTTTTCGAAGAACGAGCACTTGTATATTTGGATTGTTGACGGTCAAAAAATTGAGCGAAACTTTTGCACATGATGTCCGTTTTGGGGCCATAAGTACATTTCGGAAATGTAGCGACCGTTTTGGATCATACTCGTGGCTTCATCGTGATGTATGAGGGATTTCTGCCATTTTTCGAAGTACGAGCACTTGCATATTTAGATTGTCGATATTCAAGGAATGGAGCGTAACTTTTGTGCATAGTGTCCATTTTTGCCCATAAATACTTTTTGGAAATGTGGCGATCGTTTGGGATTGAACTCATGGCTTCATCGTGATGTATGACATATTTTGGCCATTTTTCGAAGAATGAGTACATGCATATTTGAGTTGTCGACGTTCGAAGAATTTCACACACGGTGTCCATTTTGGGCCCATAAGTACTCTTCGGAAATGTAGCAACTGATTTGGATTGAACTTACGGCTTCATCATGATGTATGAGGGATTTCGGCCATTTTTCGAAGAACGAGTACTTGCATATTCGGATTGTCGACGTTCAAAGAATTTCGCACACGGTGTCTGTTTTGGGCCCATAAGTACTCTTCGAAAATGTTGCAACCGTTTTGGATTGAACTCATGGCTTCGTCGTGATGTATGAGGGATTTCGGCCATTTTTTCAAAGAACGAGCACTTGCACATTTGGAATGACGGCGCTCAAAGAATTGAGCATAACATTTGCACACGGTGTCCCTTTTTGGCCCATAAGTACTTTTCGAAAATGTAGTGACCGTTTTGGATTGAACTCATGGCTTTGTCGTGACATATGAGGAAAAATGAGCACCTGCATATTTTTTTTGTCGGCGTTCGAAGAATTGAGCGTAACTTTTCATACGGTGTCCGTTTTGAGCCCATAAGTACTTTTCAAAATGTAGCGACCGTTTTGGACTGAACTCACCTCTTCGCTGTGACGTATGAGGGATTTCAGCCATTTCTTGAAGAAAGTGCACTTGCATATTTGGATTGTCGTCGTTCGAAGACTTTTGCACACGGTGTCCATTTTGGGCCCATAAGTAATTTTCATAAATGTAGAGACCGTTTTGGATTGAACCCACGACTTCGTCAGGAGTTTCGGCTATTTTTTGAGGAACGAGCACTTACATATTTGGATTGTCGGCATTCGAAGAATTGAGCGTAACTTTTGTACACAATGTCCGTTTTGGGCCCATAACAACTTTTTCGAAATGTAGCAACCGTTTTGGATTGAACTCATGGCTTCGTCATGACGTATGAAGGATTTTGAGCATCTTTCGAAGAAAGAGCACCTGCATATTTGGATTGTCGGCATTCGAAGAATTGAGTGTAACTTTTGTACACGGTGTCCGTTTTGATCCCATAGGTACTTTTTGAAAATGTAGCGACCATTTTGGATAGAACTCACCGCTTCGCCGTGACTTATGAGGGATTTCGTCCGTTTTTCAACGAACGAGCACTTGCATATTTGGAATGCTTGGATTGTTGACGTTCAAAGAATTGAGCGTAACTTTTGCAAACGGTGTCTGATTTGGGCCCATAAGTACTTTTCGAAAATGTAGCGACCGTTTTGGATTGAACTCATGGCTTCCTCATGATGTACGAGGGATTTTGGCCATTTTTCGAAGAACGAGCACTTGCATATTTGGATTGTCGCATTCGAAGAATTGACCGTAACTTTTGCAAAACAATGTCCATTTTGGGGTCATAAGTAATTTTTGAAAATGTAGCTACCGTTTTGGATTTAACTCACCTCTTCATCATGACGTATGAGGGATTTTGGCCATTTTTAAAAAAATGAGCACTTGCATATTTGGATTGTCGGCGTTCGAATAATTGAGGGTAACTTTCACACACAGTGTCCGTTTTGGGCCCATAAGTACTTTTCAAAAATGTATAGACCATTTTGGATTGAACTCACTTCTTCATCGTGACGTATGAGAGGGTTCGGCCTTTTTTCGAAAAATGAGCACTTGCATATTTGGAATGCTTGGATTGTCGACGTTCGAAGAATTGGGCATAACTTTTGCAAACGGTATCCATTTTAGGCCCATAAGTATTTTTCGAAAAAGTAGCGACCGTTTTCGATTGAACTCACGGCTTCATTGTGATGTTTGAGGTATTTCGGCCATTTTTTGAAGAAAGAGCACTTAAATATTTGGATTGTCAGCGTTCGAAGAAATTCGCACACGGTGTCCGTTTTGGGCCCATAAGTACTTTTCGAAAATGTAGCAACCGTTATGGATTGAACTCATAGCTTCATTGTGACGTATGAGGGATTTCAGCCGTTTTTCGAACAATAGCCACTTGCATATTTGGATTGTCGACGTTCGAAGAGTTGAGGGTAACTTTTTTGCACACAGTGTCCGTTTTGGGCCCATAAGTACTTTTCAAAAATATAGCGACTGTTTTGGATTGAACTTGCCGCTTCGTCATGACGTATGAGGGATTTTGGCCATTTTTCAAAGAACGAGCACCTGTATATTGGGAATGCTTGGATTGTCAGCGTTTGAAGAATTGAGCGTAACTTTTGCAAACGATGTCCGTTTTGGGCCCACAAGTACTTTTCAAAAATGTAGAGACCATTTTGAATTGAACTCACGGCTTCGTCGTGACGCAATAGGGATTTTGGCTATTTCTGGAGGAACGACCACTTGCATATTTAGATTGTCGGTGTTCGAAGAATTGAGCGTAACTTTTGCACACGGTGTTCGTTTTGGGCCCATAACAACTTTTCGAAAATGTAGTGACCGTTTTGGATTGAATTCATGGCTTCGTCGTGACGTATGAGGGATTTCGACCATTTTTCGAAGAACGAGCACCTGCATATTTGGATTGTCGACATTCGAAGAATAGAGTGTAACTTTTGCACACGGTGTCCATTTTTATACCATAAGTACTTTTCGGAAATGTAGTGATCGTTTTTCATTGAACTCGCTGCTTCATCATGACTTATGAGGGATTTCGTCCATTTTTCGAAAAATGAGCACTTGCATATTAAGAACGCTAGGATTGTCGACGTTTGAAGAATTGAGCGTAACTTTTGCAAACGGTGTCCATCCAAGGCCCATAAGTACTTTTCGGAAAGGTAGCAAAGATTTTGGATTGAACTCACGGCTTCGTCGTGATGTACGAGGGGTGTCGGCCATTTTTCAAAGAAAGAGCACTTACATATTTGGATTGTCGGCATTCGAAGAATTTTACACACGGTGTCTATTTTGGGCCCATAAGTACATTTCGAAAATGTAGCGACCATTTTGGATTGAACTCATGGCTTTGTTGTGACGTATGAGGGATTTTAGCAATTTTTCGAAGAACGAGCACTTGCATATTTGGATTGTCGGCATTCGAAGAATTGAGGGTAACTTTTGCACACAGTGTCCGTTTTGGGCCCATAAGTACTTTTCGAAAATGTAGCGACCGTTTTGGATTGAACTCATAGCTTCTTCTTGACGTATGAGGCATTTCGACCATTTTTTGAAAAATGAGCACTTGCATATTTGGATTGTCGGGTTCAAAGATATGAGGGTAACTTTTGCACACAGTGTCCGTTTTAGGCCCATAAGTACTTTTCGAAAATGTAGCGACCGTTTTGGATTGAACTCACCTCTTCGTCGTGACGTATGTGGGGTTTCGGCCATTTTTCAAAAAATGAGCACTTGCATATTTGGAACGCTTAGATTGTCGGGGTTCGAAGAATTGAGCTTAACTTTTGCAAACGGTGTCCGTTTTGGAACCATAATTACTTTTCAAAAATGTAACGACAGTTTTGGATTAAAGTCATGGCTTCCTCGTGATGTACGAGGAATTTTGGCCATTTTTCAAAGAAAGAGCACTTGCATATTTGGATTGTCGGCGTTCGAAGAACTTTGCAAACGGTGTCCATTTTGGGCCCATAAGTAATTTTCGGAAATGTAGCGACCATTTTGGATTGAACTCATCGCATCGCCGTGACTTATGAGGGATTTTGGCCATTTTTCGAAGAACGAGCACTTACATATTTGGAACGCTTGGATTGCCAGCGTTGGAGGAATTGAGCGTAACTTTTACAAATGGTGTCCGTTTTGGAACCATAATTACTTTTCGAAAATGTAACGACCGTTTTGGATTGAACTCATGGCTTTATCGTGATGTACGAGGGATTTTAGCCATTTTTCAAAGAAAGAGCACTTGCATATTTGGATTGTCGACGTTCGAAGAATTTTCCAAACGGTGTCCATTTTGGGCCCATAAGTACTTTTCAAAAATGTAGTGACCATTTTGGATTGAACTCATCGCATCGCCATGACTTATGAGGGATTTTGGCCATTTTTCGAAGAACGAGCACTTGTATATTTGGAACGCTTGGATTGCCAGCGTTCGAAGAATTGAGCGTAACTTTTGCAAACAGTGTTTGTTTTGGAACCATAAGTACTTTCCGAAAATGTAGCGACTGTTTTGGATTGAACTCACGGCATCGTCATGACTACGAGGAATTTTGGCCATTTTTCGAAGAAAGAGCACTTGAATATTTGGATTGTCGGCATTCGAAGAATTTTACACATGCTGTCTGTTTTGGGCCCATAAGTACTTTTTGAAAATATAGCGACTGTTTTGGATTGAACTCATGGCTTTGTTGTGGCGTATGAGGGATTTTGGTAGTTTTTCGAAGAACGAGCACTTGCACATTTGGATTGTCGACGTTCGAAGAATTGAGGGTAACTTTTGCACACAGTGTCCGTTTTGGGCCCATAAATACTTTTCGAAAATATAGCGACCATTTTGGATTGAACTCACGGCTTTGTTGTGACGTATGAGGGATTTTGGCAATTTTTCGAAGAGCAAGCAATTGTACATTTGGATTGGTGTTCGAAGAATTGAGGGTAACTTTTGCACACAGTGTTCGTTTTGGGCCCATAAGTACTTTTCGAAAATGTAGCGACCGTTTTGGATTGAACTCACCACTTCGTCATGACATATGAGGGATTTTGGCCATTTTTCAAATAACGAGCACTTGCATATTTGGATTGTCGACGTTCGAAGAATTGAGGGTAACTTTTGCACACAGTGTCTGTTTTGGTCCCATAGGTACTTTTCAAAAATGTAGCGACCATTTTTTATTGAATTCACTGTTTCGCTGTGACTTATGAGGGATTTTGTCCATTTTTCAATGAACAAGCACTTGCATATTTGGAACGCTTGGATTGTCGACGTTCGAAGAATTGAGCGTAACTTTTGCAAACAGTGTCCGTTTTGGGCCCATGAGTACTTTTCGAAAATGTAGCGACGTTTTAGATTGAACTCATGGCTTCGTCGTGATGTACGAGAGATTTTGGCCATTTTTCAAAGAAAGAACACTGACATATTTGGATTGTCGGCATTCAAAGAATTTTACAAACTGTGTTTGTTTTGAGCCCATAAGTTCTTTTCGAAAATGTAGCGACTGTTTTGGATTGAACTCATGGCTTTGTTGTGACCTATGAGGGATTTTGTCAATTTTTCGAAGAACAAGCACTTGCACATTTCGATTGTCGGCGTTCGAAGAATTGAGGGTAACTTTTGCACACATAGTCCGTTTTGGGCCTATAAGTACATTTCGAAATTGTAGCGACCGTTTTGGATTGAACCCATGGCTTCGTCGTGACGTATGAGGGATTTCGGCCATTTTTCGAAAAACAAGCACTTACATATTTGGATTGTCGGCATTTGAAGAATTGAGGGTAACTTTTGCACACAGTGTCTATTTTGGGCCCATAAGTACTTTTCGAAAATGTAGCAACCGTTTTGGATTGAACTCACCACTTCTTCGTGACATATGAGGGATTTCGGCCATTTTTCAAATAATGAGCACGTGCATATTTGGATTGTCGGCGTTCGAAGAATTGAGGGTAACTTTTGCACACAGTGTCCATTTTGGTCTCGTAGGTACTTTTCGAAAATGTAGCGACCGTTTTTTATTGAACTCACCGCTTTGCCGTGACTTATGAGGGATTTCCTCAAATTTTCGATGAACGAGAACTTGCATATTTGAAACACTTGGATTGTCGACGTTCGAAGAATTCAGCGTAACTTTTGTAAACGGTGTCCGTTTTGGGCCGATAAGTACTTCTCGAAAATGTTGCGACGTTTTGGATTGAACTTTCGGCTTCGTTGTGATGTATGAGGGATGTCTGCCATTTTTCAAAGAAAAAGCACTTACTTATTTGGATTGTCAGCATCCGAAGAATTTTACACACGGTGTCTGTTTTGGCCCATAAGTACTTTTCGGAAATGTAGCGACCGTTTTGGATTGAACTCATGGCTTTGTTGTGACGTATGAGGAATTTTAGCAATTTTTCGAAGAACGAGCACTTGCAAATTTGGATTGCAGGCGTTCAAAGAATTGAGGGTAACTTTTGCACACAGTGTCCATTTTGGGCCCTTAAGTACTTTTCGAAAATGTAGCGACTGTTTTGGATTGAACTCATGGCTTCATCGTGACGTGTGAGAGATTTCGGCCATTTTTCGAAAAATGAGCACTGGCATATTTTTATTGTCGGCATTTGAAGATTTGAGGGTAACTTTTGCACACAGTGTCTGTTTTGGGCCCATAAGTACTTTTCGAAAATGTAGCGACCGTTTTGGATTGAACACACCGCTTCATCGTGACCTATGAGGGGTTTCGGCCATTTTTCGAAAAATGAGCACTTGCATATTTGGAACGCTTGGATTGTTGGGGTTCGAAGAATTGAGTTCAACTTTTACAAACGGTGTCCATTTTGGAACCATAAGTACATTTAAAAAATGTAACGACCATTTTGGATTGAATTCACGGCTTCATCGTGTTTTACGAGGGATTTTGGCCATTTTTCGAAGAAAGAGCACTTGCATATTTGGATTGTCGGCGTTCGAAGAATTTTGCAAACGGTATCCGTTTTGCGCCCATAAGTACTTTTCGGAAATGCAGAGACCCTTTTGGATTGAACTCACGGCTTCGTCCTGATGTATGAGGGATTTCGGCCATTTTTCGAAGAACGAGCACTTGCTTATTTGGATTGTCGACGTTCGAAGAATTCACCGTAACTTTTGAAAACGATGTCCGTTTTGGGCCCATAAGTACTTTTCCGAAATGTAGTGACCATTTTGGATTGAACTCATCGCTTCGTCGTGTATTTTGGCCATTTTTAGAAGAACGAGCACTTGCATATTTGGAACGCTTGGATTGTCGGCGTTCAATGAATTGAGCGTAACTTTTGCAAACAGTGTTCGTTTTGGAACCATAAGTACTTTTTGGAAATTTAGCGACCGTTTTGTATTGAACTCACGGCATCATCATGATATATGAGGGATTTCGGCCATTTTTCGAAGAAAGAATAGTTACATATTTAGATTGTCGGCGTTCGAAGAATTTTACACATGGTGTCTGTTTTGGGCCCATAAGTACTTTTCAAAAATGTAGCGACTGTTTTGGAATGAACTCATGGCTTTGTTGTGATGTATGAGGGATTTTTGTAGTTTTCGAAGAACGAGCACTTGCACATTTGGATTGTCGACGTTCGAAGAATTGAGGATAACTTTTGCACACAGTGTCCATTTTGGGCCCATAAGTACTTTTCAAAAATGTAGCGACCGTTTTTGACTGAACTCACCACCTCGTCATGACGTATGAGGGATTTCAACCATTTTTCGAAAAATGAGCACTTGCATATTTGGATTGTCGGCGTTCGAAGAATTGAGAGTAACTTTTGCACACAGTGTCCGTTTTGGGCCCTTAAGTACTTTTCGAAAATGTAGCGACCATTTTGGATTGAACTCACCGCTTCATCGTGACGTTTGAGGGGTTTTGGCCATTTTTCGAAAAATGAGCACTTCCATATTTGGAACCCTTAGATTGTCGACGTTCGAAGAATTGAGCGTAACTTTTGCAAACAGTGTCCGTTTTGGGCCCACAAGTACTTTTCGGAAATGTAGCGACATTTTAGATTGAACTCATGGCTTCGTCATGATGTACGAGGGATTTTGCAACATTTTTTGAAGAAAGAGCACTTACATATTTGGATTGTCAGCGTCCGAAGAATTTTACACACAGTGTCTATTTTGGGCCCATAAGTACTTTTTGGAAATGTAGCGATCATGTTGGATTGAACTCACGGATTTGTTGTGACGTATGAGGGATTTTGGCAATTTTTCGAAGGACGAGCACTTGCACATTTGAATTGTCGGCGTTAGAAGAATTGAGGGTATCTTTTGCACACAGTGTCCATTTTGGGCCCATAAGTACTTTTCAAAAATGTAGCGATCATTTTGGATTGAACTCACCACTTCATCGTGACGTATGAGGGATTTCGACCATTTTTCGAAAAATGAGCACTGGCAAATTTAGATTGTCGGCGTTCAAAGAATTGGTGGTAACTTTTACACAAAGTGTCTATTTTGGGACCATAAGTACTTTTCGAAAATGTAGCAGCCATTATGGATTGAACTCACCACTTCATTGCGACGTATGAGGGGTTTCGGCCATTTTTTGAAAAAGGAGCAGTTGCATATTTGGAACGTTTGGATTGTCGACATTCGAAGAATTGAGCATAACTTTTGTAAACGGTGTCCGTTTTGGAACCATAAGTACTTTTCAAAAATGTAACGACTGTTTTGGATTGAACTCACGGTTTCATCGTGATGTACGAGGGATTTTGACCATTTTTTAAAGAAAGTGCACTTGCATATTTGGATTGTCGGCGTTCGTAGAATTTTCCAAACGTTGTCCGTTTCGGTCCCATAAGTACTTTTCGAAAATGTAGAGACCGTTTTGGATTGAACTCACGGCTTCATCGTGACTTATGAGGGATTTCGGCCATTTTTTAAAGAACGAGCACTTGCATATTTTGATTGTCGACGTTCTAGGAATTGACCGTAACTTTTGAAAATGATGTCCGTTTTGGGCCCATAATTACTTTTCGAAAACGTGGCGACCATTTTGGATTGAACTCATCACTTCACCGTGACCTATGAGGGATTTTGCCCATTTTTCAAAGAACGAGCACTTGCATATTTAGAATGCTTGGATTTTTCGCGTTCGAAGAATTGAGCGTAACTTTTGCAAACGGTGTTCGTTTTGGAACCATAAGTACTTTTCGAAAATGTAGCGACCGTTTTGGATAGAACTCATGGCATCTTTGTGATGTACGAGAGATTTTAGCCTTTTTTTGAAGAAAGAGCACTTGCATATTTGGATTGTCGACGTTCGAAGAATTTTGCACGCAGTGTCCGTTTTGGGCCCATAAATACTTTTCGAAAATGTAGAGACCATTTTGGTTTGAACTCACGGCTTCATTGTGACGTATGAGGGATTTCGGCTATTTTTCGAGAGATGAGCTCTTGCATATTTGGATTGTCGGCGTTCGAAGAATTGAGCGTAACTTTTGCACACGGTGTCCGTTTTAGGCCCATAACAACTTTTTGAAAATGTAGCGACCATTTTGGATTGAACTCATGGCTTCATCGTGACGTATGAGGGATTTTGACCATTTTTTGAAGAACGAGCACCTACATATTTGGATTGTCGGCGTTCGAAGAATTGAGGGTAACGTTTGTAGGCAGTGTCCGTTTTGGTCCCATAAGTATTTTTCGAAAATGTAGCAACCATTTTGGATTGAACCCACTACTTCATAGTGACGTATGAGGGGTTTTGGCCGTTTTTCGAAAAATGAGTACTTGCATATTTCGAATGCTTGGATTGTCGACGTTCGAAGAATTGAGCATAACTTTTGCAAATGGTGTCCGTTTTGGAACCATAAGCGCTTTTCAGAAATGTAGCGACCATTTTGGATTGAACTCATGGCTTCATCATGGCGTACGAGGGATTTCGGCCATTTTTCGAAGAAAGAGCACTTGCATAGTTGGAATGTCGACGTTCGAACAATGTTGCAAACGTTGTCCATTTTGCGCCCATAAGTACTTTCCAAAAATGTAGAGACCATTTTGGATTGAACTCACGGCTTCGTCATGACGTATGAGGGATTACGACCATTTTTTGAAGACCGAGCACTTAAATATTTGGATTGTCGGCGTTCGAAGAACTGACCGTAACTTTTACAAACAATGTCCATTTTGGGCCCGTAAGTTCTTTTCAAAAATGTAGCGACCATTTTAGATTGAACTCACTGCTTCATCATGACGTATGAGGAATTTCGACCATTTTTCGAAGAATGAGCACTTGCATATTTGGAACGCTTGGATTGTCGGTGTTCGAAGAATTGAGCATAACTTTTGGAAACGGTGTTCGTTTTCTAACCATAAGTACTTTTCAAAAATGTAGCAACCGTTTTGGAATGAACTCACGGCTTCGTCGTGATGTACGAGTGATTTTGGCCATTTTTCGAAGAAAGAGCACTTGCATATTTGGATTGTCGACGTTCAAAGAATTTTGCACGCAGTGTTTGTTTTGGGCCCATAAGTACTTTTCGAAAATGTAGAGACCGTTTTGGATTGAACTCGTGGCTTCGTCGTGACGTATGAGGGATTTTGACTATTTTTCGAGGAATGAGCACTTGCATATTTGGATTGTTGGCGTTCGAAGAATTCACTGTAACTTTTGAAAGAGATGTCCGTTTTAGGCCCGTAAGTACTTTTCAGAAATGTAGCGACCATTTTGGATTGAACTCATCGCTTCGTCATGGATTTTGGCCATTTTTAGAAGAACGAGCACTTGCATATTTGGAACTCTTGGATTGTCAGCGTTCGATGAATTGAGCGTAACTTTTGCAAACAGTGTTCGTTTTGGAACCATAAGTACTTTTCGGAAATTTAGCGACCATTTTGTATTGAACTCACGGCATCATCGTGACGTATGAGGGATTTCGGCCATTTTTCGAAGAAAGAGCACTTACAAATTTGGATTGTCAGCATTCGAAGAATTTTACACATGGTGTCTGTTTTGGGCCTATAAGTACTTTTCGGAAATGTAGCGACTGCTTTGGATTGAACTCATGGCTTTGTTGTGACATATGAGGGATTTTTGTAGTTTTCGAAGAACGAGCACTTGCACATTTAGATTGTCGACGTTCGAAGAATTGAGGGTAACTTTTCCACACAGTGTCCATTTGGGCCCATAAGTACTTTTCTAAAATGTAGCAACCATTTTTGATTGAACTCACCGCCTCGTCGTGACGTATGAGGGATTTCGGCCATTTTTCGAAAAACGAGCACTTGCATATTTAGATTGCTGGAGTTCGAAGAATTGAGGGTAACTTTTGCACACAGTGTCCGTTTTGGGCCCTTGGTACTTTTCGAAAATGTAGTGACCATTTTGGATTGAACTCACCGCTTCATCGTGACGTATGAGGGATTTTCACCATTTTTTGAAAAATGAGCACTTCCATATTTGGAACGCTTAGATTGTCGACGTTTGAAGAATTGAGAGTAACTTTTGCAAACTGTGTTCGTTTTGGGCCCATAAGTACTTTTCGAAAATGTAGAGACCATTTTGGATTGAACTCATGGCTTCGTCGCGATGTACAAGGGATGTCGGTCATTTTTTGAAGAAAGAGCACTTACATATTTGGATTGCCAGCATTCGAAGAATTTTACACACGGTGTCTATTTTGGGCCCATAAGTACTTTTCAGAAATGTAGCGACCATTTTGGATTGAACTCACGGATTTGTTGAGAAGTATGAGGGATTTCGGCAATTTTTCGAAGGACGAGCACTTGCACATTTGGATTGTCGACGTTAGAAGAATTGAGGGTAACTTTTTCATACAGTGTCCGTTTTAGGCCTATAAGTACTTTTCGAAAATGTAGCGATGGTTTTGGATTGAACTCACCGCTTCGTCGTGACGTATGAGGGATTTCGGCCATTTTTTGAAAAATGAGCACTGACAAATTTGGATTGTCGGCATTCGAAGAATTGGGGGTAACTTTTGCACACAATGTCTATTTTGGGACCATAAGTACTTTTCAAAAATGTAGCAACCATTATGGATTGAACTCACAACTTCATTGTGACGTATGAGGGGTTTCGGCCATTGTTCGAAAAACGAGCAGTTGCATATTTGGAACGCTTGGATTGTCGGCATTCAAAGAATTGAGCGTAACTTTTGTAGATGGTGTCTATTTTGGAACCATAAGTATTTTTCAAAAATGTAATGACCATTTTGGATTGAACTCACGGCTTCATCGTGATGTACGAGGGATTTTGACAATTTTTTAAAGAAAGAGCACTTGCATATTTGGATTGTCGGCGTTCGAAGAAATTTCCAAATGGTGTCCGTTTCGATCCCATAAGTACTTTTTGGAAATGTAGAGACCATTTTGGATTGAACTCATGGCTTCACCGTGACGTATGAGGGATTTTGGTCATTTTTTGAAGACTGAGCACTCGCATATTTGGATTGTCGGCGTTCGAAGAATTGAGCGTAACTTTTACAGACGGTGTCCGTTTTTGGCCCATAAGTGCTTTTCAAAAATGTAGCGACCGTTTTGGATTGAACTCACAGCTTCATTGTGATGTATGAGGGATTTCGGCCGTTTATCGAAGAACAAACACTTGGATAATTGGATTGTCGGCGTTCGAAGAATTGAGCGTACCTTTTGCATACGGTGTTCGTTTTGGGCCATAAGTACTTTACGGAAATGTAGAGACCGTTATTGATTGAACTCATCACTTCGTCGTGATGTATGAGGGATTTCGGCCATTTTTCGAAGAATGAGCACTTGCATATTTGGATTGTTGACGTTCGAAGAATTGAGTGTAAGTTTTGCAGACGGTGCCCATTTTTGGCCCATAAGTGCTTTTCGAAAATGTAGCGACCATTTTGGATTGAACTCATGGCTTCATTGTGACGTATGAGTATTTTGGACCATTTTTCAAAGAAAGAGTACCTGCATATTTAGATTGTCGGCGTTCGAAGAATTGAGTGTAACTTTTGCACACGGTGTCCTTTTTGGGCCCATAAGTATTTTTCGAAAATGTAGCGACCATTTTTGAATGTACTCACAGCTTCATCGTGTCGTATGAGAGATTTCAGCCATTTTTCAAAGAACTAGCACTTGCATATTTGGATTGTCGACGTTCGAAGAATTGAGCGTAACTTTTGCACACGGTATCCATTTTAGGCCCATAAGTACTTTTCGGAAATGTAGCGATCGTTTTGGATTGAACTCACAGCTTCATTGTGATGTAAGTGGGATTTCATCCATTTTTCGAAGAACGAGCACTCGCATATTTGGATTGTCAACGTTCGAAGAATTGAGGGTAACTTTTGCACACAATGTCCATTTTGGGCCCATTAGTACTTTTCGAAAATGTAGCGATCGTTTTGGATTGAACTCATCGCTTCACTGTGATGTATGAGGGATTTCGACCATTTTTCGAAGAATAAGCACTTACATATTTGGAACGCTTGGATTGTCGGTGTTCGAAGAATTGAGCATAACTTTAGCACACGATGTCCATTTTGAGCCCCTTAGTAAATTTTGGAAATGTAGCGATCGTTTTGAATTTAACTCATGGCTTTGTCTTGACATATGAGGGATTTCAGCCATTTTTTGAAGAACAAGCACTTGCATATTCGGAACACTTGGATTGTCGACGTTCGAAGAATTGAGTATAACTTTTGCACACGGTGTCCGTTTTGGGCCCATAAATACTTTTCGAAAATGTAGTGACCATTTTGATTTGAACCCATGGCTTAGTCCTGACATATTGGGGATATTGGCCATTTTTTGAAGAACGAGCACTTGCATATTTAGAATGCTTGGATTGTCAGCGTTCGAAGAATTGAGTGTAACTTTTACAAACAGTGTCCGTTTTGGGCTCATAAGTACTTCCAGAAAATGTAGCCATCATTTTGGATTGATCCAATGGCTTCGTCATGACGTATGAGAGATTTCGGCCATTTACCGAAGAACAAGCACTTGCATATTTGGATTGTTGGCGTTCGAAGAATTGAGCGTAACTTTTACACACGGTGTCCATTTTGGGCCATAAGTACTTTTTAGAAATGTAGTGACCGTTATTAATTGAACTCATGGCTTCATTGTGATGTATGAGGGATTTCAACCATTTTTCGAAGAACGAGCACTTGCATATTTGGAACGCTTGGATTGTCGGCGTTTGAAAAATTGAGTGTAACTTTTGCACACGGTGTCCGTTTTAGGCCCATAAGTACTTTTTGAAAATATAGCGATCGTTTTGGATTGAACTCACCGCTTCGTCATGATGTATGAGGGATTTCGGCCATTTTTTGAAAAACGAGCACTGGCAAATTTGGATTGTCGGCGTTCGAAGAATTGAGGGTAACTTTTGCACACAGTGTCTATTTTGGGACCATAAGTACTTTTCAAAAAATGTAGCAACCATTATGGATTGAACTCACCACTTCATTGTGACGTATGAGGGGTTTCGGCCATTTTTTGAAAAACGAGCAGTTGCATATTTGGAACGCTTGGATTGTCGGCATTCGAAGAATTGAGCATAACTTTTATAAATGGTGTCCGTTTTGGAACCATAAGTACTTTTCAAAAATGTAACGACTGTTTTGGATTGAACTCATGGCTTCATCATGATGTACGAGGGATTTTGACCATTTTTTAAAGAAAGAGCACTTGCTTATTTGGATTGTCGGCGTTCGAAGTATTTTCCAAACGGTGTCCGTTTCGGTCCCATAAGTACTTTTCAGAAATGTAGAGACCGTTTTGGATTGAACTCACGGCTTCGCCATGATGTATGAGGGATTTTGCCATTTTTTGAAGAACGAGCACTTGCATATTTGGATTGTCGACGTTCAAGGAATTGACCGTAACTTTTGAAAATGATGTCCGTTTTGGGCCCATAATTACTTTTCGAAAATGTGGCGACCGTTTTGGATTGAACTCACCACTTCACCGTGACCTATGAGGGATTTTGGCCATTTTTCAAAGAACGAGCACTTGCGTATTTAGAACGCTTAGATTGTCCGCGTTCGAAGAATTGAGCGTAACTTTTGCAAACGGTGTTCGTTTTGGAACCATAAGTACTTTTCGGAAATGTAGCGACCATTTTGGATAGAACTTACAGCATCGTCGTGACGTACGAGAGATTTTGGCCATTTTTCGAAGAAAGAGCACTTGCATATTTGGATTGTCAACGGTCGAAGAATTTTACACGCAGTGTCCGTTTTAGGCCCATAAATACTTTTCGAAAATGTAGAGACCGTTTTGGTTTGAACTCACGACTTCATTGTGACGTATGAGGGATTTCGACTGTTTTTCGAGGGATGAGCTCTTGCATATTTGGATTGTCGGCGTTTGAAGAACTGAGCGTAACTTTTGCACACGGTGTCCGTTGGCCCATAGCAACTTTTTGAAAATGTAGCGACCATTTCGGATTGAACTCACGGCTTCGTCGTGACGTATGAGGGATTTTGACCATTTTTTGAAGAACGAGCACCTACATATTTGGATTGTTGGCATTCAAAGAATTGAGGGTAACTTTTGTACATAGTGTCCGTTTTGGTCCCATAAGTATTTTTCGAAAATGTAGCGACCATTTTGGATTGAACCCACCGCTTCATCATGACGTATGAGGGGTTTTGGCCGTTTTTCGAAAAATGAGTACTTGCATATTTGGAACGCTTGGATTGTCGACGTTCAAAGAATTGAGCGTAACTTTTATATACGGTGTCCGTTTTGGAACCATAAGTTCTTTTCAGAAATGTAGCGACCATTTTGGATTGAACTCACGGCTTCATCATGGCGTACGAGGGATTTTGGCCATTTTTTGAAGAAAGAGCACTTGCATATTTGGAATGCCGACGTTCGAACAATGTTGCAAACGGTGTCCGTTTTGGGCCCATAAGTACTTTTCGGAAGTGTAGAGACCATTTTGGATTGAACTCACGGCTTCGTCATGACGTATGAGGGATTACGGCCTTTTTTCGAAGAACGAGCACTTAAATATTTGGATTGTCGACGTTCGAAAAACTGACCGTAACTTTTACAAACAATGTCCGTTTTGGGCCTGTAAGTACTTTTCAAAAATGTAGCTACCATTTTAGATTGAACTCACTGCTTCATCATGACGTATGAGGAATTTCGACCATTTTTCGAAGAACGAGCACTTGCATATTTGGAACGCTTGGATTGTCGGCGTTCGAAGAATTGAGCATAACTTTCGCAAACAGTGTCCATTTTGGAACCATAAGTACTTTTCAAAAATGTAGCAACCATTTTGGAATGAACTCACGGCTTCGTCGTGATGTACGAGGGATTTTGGCAATTTTTCAAAGAAAGAGCACTTGCATATTTGGATTGTCGACGTTCAAAGAATTTTGCACGCAGTGCCCATTTTGGGCCCATAAGTACTTTTCGAAAATGTAGAGACCGTTTTGGATTGAACTCGCAGCTTCGTCATGATGTATGAGGGATTTCGACTATTTTTCGAGGAATGAGCACTTGCATATTTGGATTGTCGGCGTTCGAAGAATTGATCGTAACGTTTGCACACGGTGTTCGTTTTGGGCCTATAACAATTTTTCGAAAATATAGCGACCGTTTTGGATTGAACTCATGGCTTCGTCGTGACGTATGAGGGATTTCGACCATTTTTCAAAGAACGAGTGCCTGCATATTTGGATTGTCGACTTTCGAAGAATTGAGTGTAAGTTTTGCACACGGTGTTCGTTTTCGTCCCATTAGTACTTTTCGGAGATGTAGCGATCGTTTTGGATCGTACTCACTACTTTGCCATTGCTTATGAGAGATTTCGTCCATTTTTTGATGAACAAGCACTTGCATATTTGGAACGCTTGGATTGTCGGGGTTCGAAGAATTGAACGTAACTTTTCCAAACGGTGTTCGTTTTGGAACCACAAGTATTTTTCAAAAATGTAGCGACCATTTTGGATTGAACTCATGGCTTCATCGTGATGTACGAGGATTTCGGCAATTTTTCAAGGAAAGAGCACTTACATATTTGGATTGTCGGCGTTCGAAGAATTTTACACACGGTGTCTGTTTTGGGCCCATAAGTATTTTTCGGAAATGTAGCGACTGTTTTGGATTGAACTCACGGCTTTGTTGTGACGTATGAGAGATTTCGGCAATTTTTCGAAGAACCAGCACTTGCACAATTGGATTGTCGGCGTTTGAAGAATTGAGGGTAACTTTTGCACATAGTGTCCATTTTGGGCCGATAAGTACTTTTCGAAAATGTAGTGACCGTTTTGGATTGAACTCACCGCTTCGCCATGACCTGTGAGGGATTTTGGCTATTTTTCGAAAAATAAGCACTTGCATATTTGGATTGCCGGCATTCGAAGAATTGAGTGTAACTTTTGCACACAGTGTCCGTTTTAGGCCCATAAGTACTTTTCAAAAATGTAGCGACTATTTTGAATTGAACTCACTGCTTCATCATGACGTATGAGGGGTTTCTGCCATTTTTCGAAAAATGAGAACTTGCATATTTGGAATGCTTGGATTGTCGGCGTTCGAAGAATTGAGCGTAACTTTTCCAAACGGTGTCCGTTTTGGAATCATAAGTACTTTTCGGAAATGTAACGACTGTTTTGGATTGAACTCACGACTTTATCGTGACGTACGAGGGATTTTTGGACTTTTTTGGAAGAAAAAGCACTTGCTTATTTGGATTGCCAGCGTTCAACGAATTTTACAAACGGTGTTTGTTTTGGGCCCATAAGTACTTTTCGAAAATGTAGAGAACATTTTGGATTGAACTCATGGCTTCATCGTGACGTATGAGGGATTTCAGCCATTTTTCGAAGAATGAGCACTTGCATATTTGGATTGTCGGCGTTTGGTGAATTCACCGTAACTTTTGAAAACGACGTTCGTTTTAGGCCCATAAGTACTTTTCGGAAGTGTGGCGACCATTTTGGATTGAATTCACCTCTTCGTCGTGACGTATGTGGGATTTTGGCCATTTTTTGAAAAATGAGCACTTGCATATTTGGATTGTCGGCGTTCGAAGAATTGAGGGTAACTTTTACACACATTGTCCGTTTTGGGCCCATAAGTACTTTTCGAAAATGTAGAGACGGTTTTGGATTGAACTCACCGCTTCATCTTGACGCATGAGGGGTTTCAGCCATTTTTTGAAAAATGAGCACTTACATATTTGGAATGCTTGGATTGTCAGCGTCCGAAGAATTGAGCGTAACTTTTGCATATGGTGTCCGTTTTGGGCCCGTAAGTACTTTTCGAAAATGTAGCGACCGTTTTGGATTGAACTCATGGCTTCGTTGTGATGTATGAGGTATTTCGGCCATTTTTCGAAGAAAGAGAACTTACATATTTGGATTATCGGCGTTCGAAGAAATTTGCACACGGTGTCCGTTTTGGGACCATAAGTACTTTTCGAAAATGTAGCAACCATTGTGGATTGAACTCACAGCTTCGTTGTGACGTATGAGGGATTTTGGACGTTTTTCGACCAACGGGCACTTGCACATTTGGATTTTCAACGTTCGAAGAAATGAGCGTAACTTTTGCACACAGTGTCCATTTTGGGCCCATAATAACTTTTCGAAAATGTAGCGACCGCTTTGGATTGAACTCATGGCTTCATCGTGACATATGAGGGATTTTGACCATTTTTCAAAGAATGAGCACTTGCATATTTGGATTGTTAGTGTTCGAAGAATTCACCGTAACTTTTGAAAATGTAGCCCGTTTTAGGCCCATAAGTACTTTTCAAAAATGTAGCGACCATTTTGAATTGAACTCACCGCTTCGTCGTGACGTATGAGGGATTGTGGCCATTTTTTGAAAAACAAGCACTTACATATTTGGATTGTCGACGTTCGAATAATTGAGCGTAACTTTTGCAAACGGTATCCGTTTTGGAACCATAAGTACTTTTCAGAAATATAGCGACCGTTTTGGATTGAACTCACAGCTTCGTCGTGTTGTACAAGGGATTTCGACCATTTTTTGAAGAAAGAGCACTTGCATATTTGGATTGTCGGTGTTCGAAGAATTTTGCACGCGGTGTCCATTTTGGGCCCATAAGTACTTTTCGAAAATTTAGAGACCGTTTTGGATTGAACTCACGGCTTCATTGTGACGTATGAGGGATTTCGATAGTTTTTTGAGGAACGAGCACTTGCATATTTGGATTGTCGACGCTCAAAAAATTGACTGTAACTTTTGCACACAGTGTCCGTTTTGGGCCCATAACAACTTTTTGGAAATGAAGCAACCGTTTTGGATTGAACTCATGGCTTCTTCATGACGTATAAGGGATTTCGAACATTTTTCAAAGAAGGAGCACCTGCATATTTGGATTGTCAGCGTTCGAAGAATCGAGTGTAACTTTTGCGCAAGGTGTTCGTTTTGGTCCCATAAGTACTTTTCGAAAATGTAGCGACCATTTTGAGTTGAACTTACCGCTTTGTCATGGCTTATGAAGGATTTTGGCCATTTTTCAAGGAACGAGCACTTGCATATTTGGAACGCTTGGATTGTCGACGTTCGAAGAATTGAGCGTAACTTTTGCAAATGGTGTCCGTTTCGAGCCCATAAGTACTTTTTAGAAATGTAGCGACTGTTTTGGATAGAACTCACGGCTTTGTCATGATGTACGAGGGATTTTGGCCATTTTTCGAAGAAAGAGTACTTACATATTTGGATTGTCAGCGTTCGAAGAATTTTACACACGGTGTCTGTTTTGGGCATATGAGGGATTTCGGCATTTTTTTAAAGAACCAGTAGTTGCACATTTGGATTGTCGGCGTCCGATAACTTTTGTACATAGTGTCCGTTTTTAGCCCATATGTACTTTTCGAAAATGTAGCGACCATTTTGGATTGGACTCACCGCTTCATCGTGACGTATGAGGGATTTTAGCAATTTTTTGAAAAACAAGTACTTGCATATTTGGATTGTCGGTGTTCGAAGAATTGAGGGTAACTTTTACACACAATGTCCATTTTGGGCCCATAAGTACTTTTTGAAAATGTAGCGACCATTTTAGATTGAACTCACCGCTTCGTCGTGAGGTATGAGGGATTTCGGCCATTTTTTGAAAAACAAGCACTTGCATATTTGGATTGTCGGCGTTCGAAGAATTGAGTGTAACTTTTCCACACAGTGTCCATTTTGGGCTCATAAGTACTTTTCGATAATGTAGCGGCCATTTTGGATTGAACACATGGCTTAGTTGTGACGTATGAGGGATTTCGACCATTTTTTGAAGAACGAGCACCTGCATATAGATTGTCGACGTTCGAAGAATTCAGGGTAACTTTTGCACACGGTGTCCGTTTTGGTCCCATAAGTACTTTTCGAAAATGTAGCGACCGTTTCGGATTGAACTCACCACTTCATCGTGACTTATGAGGGATTTCGGCCATTTTTTGAAGAACGAGCACTTGCATATTTGGAACGCTTGGATTGTCGGCGTTCGAAGAATTGAGCGTGACTTTTCCAAACGGTGTCCGTTTTGGAAGCATAAGTACTTTTCGGAAATGTAGCGACCATTTGCAATTGAACTCATGGCTTCATCATGACGTACGAGGGATTTTGGCCATTTTCCGAAGAAAGAGCATTTGTACATTTGGATTGTCGACGTTCGAAGAATTTTGTAAACGGTGTCCATTTTGGGCCCATAAGTACTTTTCGAAAATGTAGAGACTGTTTTGAATTGAACTCATGGCTTCATCGTGACGTACGAGGGATTTTGGCCATTTTTCGAAGAACGAGCACTTAAATATTTGGATTGTTGGCGTTCGAAGAACTGACTGTAACTTTTGCAAACAATGTCCGTTTTGGGCCCATAAGTATTTTTCGAAAATGTAGCGACCCTTTTGGATTAAATCACGACTTCATTGTGACGTGTAAGGGATTGCAACCATTTTTCGAAGAACGAGCACTTGCATATTTGGAACTCTTGGATTGTCGGCGTTCAAAGAATTCAGCGTAAATTTTGCGAACCGTGTCCGTTTTGGGCCAAGAAGTACTTTTCGGAAATGTAGCAATCGTTTTTGATTGAACTCACGACTTTGTTGTGATGTATGAGGTATTTTGGCCATTTTTCAAAGAAAGGGCACTTACATATTTGGATTGTCAGCGTTCGAAGAAATTTGCACACGGTGTCTGTTTTGGGCCCATAAGTACTTTTCGAAAATGTAGCGACCGTTTCGGATTGAACTCACAGCTTCGTTGTGACGTATGAGGGATTTCAGCCAATTTTTGAACAATGGGCACTTGCATATTTGGATTGTCGGCGTTCGAAGAATTGAGGATAACTTTTGCACATAGAGTCCGTTTTGGGCTCATATGTACTTTTCGAAAATGTAGCGACCATTTTGGATTGAACGCACCGCTTCGTCGTGATGTATGAGGGATTTCGGCCATTTTTCGAAGAACGAGCACTTGCATATTTGGAACGCTTTGATTGTCAGCGTTCGAAGAATTGAGCGTAACTTTTGCAAACGGTGTCCGTTTTGGAACCATAAGTACTTTTTGGAAATGTAGCGACCATTTTGGATTGAACTCACAGCATCATTGTGACATACAAGGAATTTCAGCCATTTTTCGAAGAAAGAGCACTTGCATATTAGGATTGTCGGCGTTCGAAGAATTTTGCATGCGGTGTCCATTTTGGGCCCATAAGTACGTTTCGAAAATCTAGAGATAGTTTTGGATTGAACTCACGGCTTCATCGTGACGTATGAGGGATTTTGGCTATTTTTCGAAGAGCGAGCACTTGCCTATTTGGATTGTCGGCGTTCAAAGAATTGAGCATAACTTTTGTACACACTGTCTGTTTTGGGCCCATAACAACTTTTAGGAAATGTAGCGATCGTTTTGGATTGAACTCATGGCTTCGTCGTGAGGTATGAGGGGTTTCGACCATTTTTCAAAGAATGAGCACCTGCATATTTGGATTGTCAGCGTTCGAAAAATTGAGTGTAACTTTTTGCACACGGTGCTCGTTTTGGTCCCATAAGTACTTTTCAGAAATATAGCGACTGTTTTGGATTGAACTCACCGCTTCACCATGACTTATGAGGGATTTTGACTATTTTTCGATGAACGAGCGCTTACATATTTGGAATGCTTGGATTGTCGAAGTTCGAAGAATTGAGCAAAACTTTTGCAAACAGTGTTTGTTTTGGGCTCATAAGTACTTTTCGAAAATGTAAAGATCGTTTTGGATTGAACTCACGGCTTCATCGTGATGTACGAGGGATTTTGGCCATTTTTCAAAGAAAGAGAACTTACATATTTGGATTGTTGGCATTCGAAGAATTTTACACACGGTGTCCGTTTTGGGCCCATAAGAACTTTTCGAAAATGTAGCGACCGTTTTGGATGGAACTCATGGCTTCGTTGTGATGTATGAGGTATTTCGGCCATCTTTCGAAGAAAGAACACATACATATTTAGATTGTCGCCGTTCGAAGAAATTTGCACACATTGTCCGTTTTGGGCCCATAAGTACTTTTCGAAAATGTAGCGACCAGTTTGGATTGAACTCACAGCTTCATTGTGACGTATGAGGGATTTCGGATGTTTTTATACCAATGGGCACTTGAATATTTAGATTGTTGGTGTTCGAAGAAAAATTGAGCTTAACTTTTACACACGGTGTCAGTTTTGGGCCCATAACAACATTTAAAAAATGAAGCGACCATTTTGGATTGAACTCATGGCTTCGTCATGATGTATGAGGGATTTTGACCATTTTTTGAAGAACAAGCACTTCCATACTTGGATTTTCAGCGTTCGAAGAATTCACCGCAACTTTTGAAACGATGTCCATTTTAGGCCCATAAGTACTTTCCGGAAATGTAGCGACCATTTTGAATTGAACTCACCGCTTCGTCGTGACGTATGAGGGATTTCGGCCATTTTTTGAAAATCGAGCACTTACATATTTGGATTGTCAGCGTTCAACGTATTGAGCGTAACTTTTACAAACGGTGTCCGTTTTGGAACTATAAGTACTTTTTGGAAATGTAGCGACCGTTTTGGATCGAACTCATGGCTTCGTTGTGACGTACGAGGGATTTCGGCCATTTTATGAGGAAAGAGCACTTGCATATTTGGATTGTCGGTGTTCGAAGAATTTTGCAAGCGGTGTCCGTTTCGGGCCCATAAGTACTTTTCGAAAATGTAGAGACCGTTTTGGATTGAACTCACGGCTTTGTCATGACGTATGAGGGATTTAGGCTTTTTTTAAGGAACGAGCACTTGCATATTTGGATTGCCGATGTTCGAAGAATTGAGTGTAACTTTTGTATAAGGTGTCCGTTTTGGGCCCAGAACAACTTTTCGGAAATGTAGCGACTGTTTTGGATTGAACTCATGGCTTCGTCATGACGTATGAAGGATTTCGACCATTTTTCAAAGAACGAGCACCTGCATAATTGGATTGTCGGCATTCGAAGATTGAGTGTAACTTTTGCACACGGTGTCTGTTTTGGTCCCGTAAGTGCTTTTCAGAAATGTAGCGACCATTTTGGATTGAATTCACCACTTTACCATGACTTATCAGGGATTTTGGCCATTTTTCAACGAACGAGCACTTGCATATTTGGAACGCTTGGATTGTCGATGTTCGAAGAATTGAGCGTAACTTTTGCAAACGGTGTCCGTTTTGGGCCCATAAGTACTTTTCAGAAATGGAGCGACCATTTTGGACTGAACTCATGGATTCGTCGTGATGTACGAGGGATTTTAGCTATTTTTCGAAGAAAGAGCACTAACATATTTGGATTGTCGATGTTCGAAGATATTTTACACACGGTGTCTGTTTTGGGCCCAATAGTACCTTTCGAAAATGTAGCGACCGTTTTGGATTGAGCTCACGGCTTTGTTGTGACGTATGAGGGACTTCGATAATTTTTCAAAGAACGAGAACTAGCACATTTGGATTGTCGGCGTTCGAGGAATTGAGGATAACTTTTGCACACATTGTCCGTTTTGAGCCCATAAGTACTTTTCGAAAATGTAGCGACCATTTTGGAAGGAACTCACCACTTCGCCGTGACTTATGAGGGATTTTAGCCATTTTTTGAAGAACAAGCACTTGGATATTTGGAACGTTCAGATTCTCGGCGTTCGAAGAATTGAGCGTAACGTTTGCAAACGGTGTTCGTTTTGGAACCATGAGTAATTTTCAGAAATGTAATGATCGTTTTCGATTGAATTCATGGCTTCATCGTGACGTACGAAGGAATTTGGCCATTTTTTGAAGAAAGAGCACTTGCATATTTGGATTGTCGGCGTTCGAAGAATTTTGCAAACGGTGTCCGTTTTGGGCCCATAAGTACTTTTTGGAAATGTAGAGACCGTTTTAGATTGAAATCATGGCTGCATCTTGAGGTATGAGGGATTTTGACCATTTTTCAAAGAATGAGCACTTGCATAATTACCATATTTTGATTGTCAGCGTTCGAAGAATTGAGTGTAACTTTTGCACACGGTGTTCGTTTTGGTCCCACAAGTACTTTTCAGAAATGTAGCGACTGTTTTGGATTGAACTCATGGCTTCGTCGTGACGTATAAGGGATTTTGGACATTTTTAGAAGAATGAGCACTTGCATATTTGGAACGCTTGGATTGCCGGCGTTTAAAGAATTGAGCATAACTTTTGTTTACGGTGTCCGGTTTTGGCCCATAAGTACTTTTCGAAAATGTAGCGAACGTTTTGGATTGAACTCATGGCTTCGTCATGACGTATGAGGGATTTTGGCAATTTTTCGAAGAATGAGCACTTGCATATTTGGATTGTCGGCGTTCGAGAAATTGAGCGTAACTTTTGCAGACGGTGTCCGTTTTTGGCCCAAAAGTACTTTTCAGAAATGTAGCGACCATTTTGGATTGAACCCATGGCTTCATCGTGACGTTTGAGGAATTTTGGCCACTTTTCGAAGAACGTGCACTTGCATAATTGGATTGTCGGCGTTCGAAGAATTGAGCGTAACTTTTGTACACAGTGTCCATTTTGGGCCCATAAGTACTTTTCGAAAATGTAGTGACTGTTTTGGACTGTACTCACAGCTTTGTCATGTCGTATGAGGAATTTTGGCCATTTTTTGAAGTATGAGCACTTGCATATTTGGATTGTCGACGTTCGAGGAATTGAGCGTAACTTTTGCACACAGTGTCCGTTTTGGGCCCATAAGTACTTTTCAAAAATGTAGCGATTATTTTTTATTGAAATCATGGCTTCGTCGTGACGTATGGGGGATTTCGGCTAGTTTTTGAAGAATGAGCACTTGCATATTTGGTACGTTTGGATTGTCGGTGTTCGAAAAATTGAGCGTAACTTTTGCAAGCGGTGTTCGTTTTAGGCCCATAAGTACTTTTCGGAAGTGTAGCAACAGTTTCAGATTGAAATCATGGCCTCGTCGTGACGTATGGGGGATTTCGGCCATTTTTTTGAATAATGAGTACTTGCATATTTGGAACGCTTGGATTGTCGACGTTCGAAGAATTGAGGGTAACTTTTGCACACAGTATCCGTTTTGGGCCCATAAGTACTTTTCGAAAATGTAGCGACAGTTTTGTATTGAACTCACCACTTGGTCGTGACGTCTGAGGGATTTCTTTGAAAAATGTCCACTTGCATATTTGGACTGTTAGCATTCGAAGAATTGAGGGTAACTTTTGCACACAGTGTTCGATTTGGGCCCATAAGTACATTTTGAAAATGTAGCGACTGTTTTGGATTGAACTCACTGCTTCATCGTGACGTATGAGGGGTTTCGGCCATTATTCAAAAAATGAGCACTTGCATATTTGGAACGCTTAGATTGTCGGTGCCCGAAAAATTGAGCGTACTTTTGGAAACGATGTCCGTTCTGGGCCCATAAGTACTTTTCGAAAATGTAGCGACCATTTTGGACTGAACTCACGGATTCGACGTGATGTACGAGGGATTTCGGCCAGTTTTCAAAGAAAGAGCACTTACATATTTGGATTGTCGGTGTTCGTAGAATTTTACACACGATGTCTATTTTGGGCCCATAAGTACTTTTCGAAAATGTAGCGATCGTTTTGGATTGAACTCACGGCTTTGTTATGACGTATGAGGGATTTCGGCAATTTTTCGAGGAACGAGCACTAGCACATTTGGATTGTCGGCGTTCGAAGAATTGGGGGTAACTTTTGCACACAGTGTCCGTTTTGGGATCATAAGTACTTTTCGAAAATGTAGCGATCATTTTGGATTGAACTCACCACTTCACCGTGACTTATGAGGGATTTCGGGCATTTTTCAAAGAATGAGCACTTGCATATTTGGAACGCACGGATTATCGACGTTCGAAGAATTGAGCGTAACTTTTGAAAACGGTGCTCGTTTCGGAATCATAAGTACTTTTCGAAAATCTAGCGACCATTTTGGATTGAACTCATGGCTTCTTCGTGGCGTACGAGAGATTTCGGCCATTTTTCGAAGAAAGAGCACTTGCATATTTAGATTATCGACGTTCGAAGAATTTTGCAAACGGTGTCTATTCTGGGCCCATAAGTACTTTTCGGAAATGTAGAGACCGTATTGGATTGAATTCATGGCTTCATCATGATGTATGATGGATTTCAGCCATTTTTCGAAGAACGAGTACTTGAATATTTGGATTGTCGGCATTCGAAGAATTCACCGTAACTTTTGAAAACGATGTCTGTATTAGGCCCATAAGTACTTTTCGAAAATGTAGCGACTGTTTCGAATTGAACTCACCTCTTCTTCGTGACGTATGAGGGATTTCGGCCATTTTTCGAACAATGAGCACTTACATATTTGGATTGTCAGCGTTCAAAGAATTGAAGGTAACTTTTGCACACAGTGTTCATCTTGGGCCAATAAGTACTTTTCCAAAATGTAGCGATCGTTTTGGATTGAACTCATGGCTTCTTCGTGACGTATGAGGGATTTCGACCATTTTTCGAAGAACGAGCACATGCATATTTGGATTGTCGACGTTCGAAGAATTGGGGTAACTTTTGCACACAGTGTCCATTTTGGGCCCGTAAGTACTTTTCAAAAATGTAGCGACCGTTTTGGATTGAACTCACCTCTTCATTGTGACATATGAGGGATTTCGACCATTTTTCGAAAAATGAGCACTTGCATATTTGGATTGTCGGCGTTCGAAGAATTGAGGGTAACTTTTGCACACAGTGTTTGTTTTGGGCCCATAAGTACTTTTCGTAAATATAGCAACCATTTTGGATTGAACTCACCGCTTCATTATGACGTATGAGGGGTTTCGGCCATTATTCGAAAAATGAGCACTTGCATATTTGGAATGGTTGGATTTTCGACGTGCGAAAAATTGAGCGTAACTTTTGCAAACGGTGTCTGTTTTGGGCCCATAAGTACTTTTCGAAAATGTAGCGACTGTTTTGGACTGAACTCATGTATTCGTTGTGATGTATGAGGGATTTCGGCCATTTTTTGAAGAAAGAGCACTTAAATATTTGGATTGTCGTCGTTCAAAGAATTTTTCACACGGTGTCTATTTTGGGCCCATAAGTACTTTTAGAAAATGTAGCGACCCTTTTGGATTGAACTCAATGCTTTGTTGTGATGTATGAGGGATTTCGGCAATTTTTCAATGAACGAGCACTAGCACATTTGGATTGTCGGCGTTCGAAGAATTAAGGGTAACTCTTGCACATAGTGTCCGTTTTGGGCGCATATATACTTTTCGAAAATGTAGCGACCGTTTTAGATTGAACTCACTGCTTCGCGATGACTTATGAGGGATTTCGGTCATTTTTTAAGAACGAGCACTTGCATATTTGGAACGCTCGAATTGTCGACGTTTGAAGAATTGAGCGTAACTTTTGCAAATGGTATCCGTTTTGGGCCCATAAGTACTTTTCGAAAATATAGCGACCGTTTTGGACTGAACTCACGGATTCTTTGTGATGTACGAGGGATTTCGGCAATTTTTCAACGAAAGAGCACTTACAAATTTGGATTGTCGGCGTTCGAAGAATTTTGCAAACGGTGTCTGTTTTGGGCCTATAAGTACCTTTCGAAAATGTAGAGACCATTTTGGATTGAACTCATGGCTTCGTTGTGATGTATGAGGGATTTTGGCCATTTTTCGAAGAACGAGCACTTGCATATTTGGATTGTCGGCATTCGAAGAATTTACCGTAACTTTTGAAAACGATGTCCATTTTAGGCCCATAAGCACTTTTCAGAAATGTAGCGACCATTTTGGATTGAGCTCATGGCTTCGTCGTGACATATAAGGGATTTTGGCCATGTTTAGAAGAACGAGCACTTGCATATTTGGAACGGTTGGATTGTCGGCGTTCAAAGAATTGAGCGTAACTTTTGGTTACGATGTCCGTTTTTTGCCCATAAGTACTTTTCGAAAATGTAGTGACCGTTTTGGACTGAACTCACTACTTCATTGTAACATATGAGGGATTTCATCCATTTTTTAATGAATGAGCACTTGCATATTTGGAACGCTTGGATTGTCGGCATTCGAAGAATTGAGCGTAACTTTTGCACACGGTGTTCGTTTTGGGCCCATAAGTACTTTTTGGAAATGTAGCGGCCGTTATGAATTGAACTCATGGCTTTGTTGTGACGTAAGAGGGATTTCGGCCAATTTTTGAAGAATGAGCACTTGATATTTGGATTGTCTGCGTTCAAAGAAATGAGCTTAACTTTTGCAGACGGTGTCCGTTTTTGGCCCGTAAGTACTCTTCGAAAATGTAGCGATCATTTTGGATTGAACCCACAGCTTCATCGTGACCTATGAGGAATTTTGGCCATTTATCGAAGAACGAGCACTTACATAATTGGATTGTCCGCATTGGAAGAATTGAGCGTAAGTTCTGTACACGGTGTCTGTTTTGGGCCCATAAGTACTTTTCGAAAATGTAGTGGCCATTTTGGATTGAACCCATGGCTTCGTCATGATGTATGCAGAATTTCAGCCATTTTTCAAAAAACAAGCACTTGCATATTTGGAACGCTTGGATTGTCGGCGTTCGTAGAATTGAGTGTAACTTTTGCACACGGTGTCCGTTTTGGGCCCATAAGTACTTTTTGGAAATGTAGCGACCGTTATGGATTGAACTCATGGCTTCATCGTGACGTATGAGGGATTTCGGCCATTTTTCCAAGAATAAGCACTTGCATATTTGGATTGTCGGCATTCGAAGAATTAAGCGTAACTTTTGCAGACGGTGTCCGTCTTTGGCCCATAAGTACTTTTTGAAAATCTAGCGACCGTTTTGGATTGAAATCACAACTTTGTTGTGACGTTTGTCGAGTTTTGACCCTTTTTTGAAGAACGAGCATTTGCATATTTGGATTGTCGATGTTCAAAGAATTGAGCGTAACTTTTGCACAAGTGTCCGTTTTAGGCCCGTAAGTACTTTTTGGAAATGTAGCGACCGTTTTTGGACTGTACTCACGGTGTCATCCTGTCGTATGAGGGATTTTGGCCATTTTTCTTAGTAAGAGTACTTGCATATTTGGATTGTCGACGTTCGAAGAATTGAGTGTAACTTTTGCACACAGTGTCCGTTTTGTGCCCATAAGTACTTTTCAGAAATGTAGCGACCATTTTGGATTGAACTCATGCCTTCGTCGGGACGTATAGAGGATTTTAGCCGTTTTTCGAAGAACGAGCACTTACATATTTGGAACACTTGGATTGTCGGTGTTCGAAGAATTGAGCGTAACTTTTGCAAACGGCGTCCGTTTTGGGCCCATAAGTACTTTTTGGAAATGTAGCGATTATTTTGGATTGAACTCATGGCTCCATCGTGATGTACGAGGGATTTCGGCCATTTTTTGAAGACGGAGTACTTGCATATTTGAATTGTCAGCGTTCGAAGAATTTTGAACGCGGTGTCCGTTTTGGGATCATAAGTACTTTTCGGAAAGGTAGCGACTATTTTTGATTGAACTCACGACTTCGTTGTGATGAATGAGGGATTTCCTCCATTTTTTGAGGAATGAGCACTTGCATATTTGGATTGTCGTCGTTTGAAGAATTGGGGGTAACTTTTACACACAATGTCCGTTTTAGGCCCATAAGTACTTTTCGAAAATATAGCACCGTTTTGTATTGAACTCACGGCTTCGACGTGATGTATGAGGGATTTTGGCCATTTTTAGAAAAATGAGCACTTGCATATTTGGATTGTCAAAGTTCGAAGAATTTAGCGTAACATTTGTATACGGTGTCCGTTTTGGGCCCATTAGTACTTTTCAAAAATGTAGCGATCATTTTGGATTGAACTCACCGCTTCTTGGTGACATATGAGGGATCTCAGCCATTTTTCAAAGAATAAGCACTTGCATATTTGGAACGCTTGGATTGTCGGCGTTCGAAGAATTGAGCGTAACTTTTGCACGCCGTGTCCGTTTTGGGCCCATAAGTAAATTTTGAAAATGTAGCAACCGTTTTGGATTGAATTCATGGCTTCATCATGACGTGTGTGGGATTTTGGCCATTTTTCGAAGAATGAGCACTTGAATATTTGTAACGCTTGGATTGTCGACGTTTGAAGAAGTGAGCGTAGCTTTTGCACACGGTGTTCGTTTTGGGCCCATAAGTACTTTTCGAAATTGTAGTGACCATTTTTGATTGAACCCATGGCGTTATCGTGATGTATGGAGAATTTTAGCCATTTTTCGAAGAACAAGCACTTGCATATTTGGAACGCTTGGATTGTCGGCGTTCGAAGAATTGAGCGTAACGTTTGCAGACTGTGTCAGTTTTTGGCCTATAAGTACTTTTTGGAAATGTAGCGATCATTTTGGATTGAACTCACTACTTCATCGTGACGTATGAGGAGTTTCGGCCATTTTTCAAAGGACGAGCACTTGCATATTTGGATTGTCAACGTTCGAAGAATTGAGCGTAACTTTTGCACACGGCGTCCATTTTGGGCCCAGAAGTACTTTTTGAAATTGTAGCGACCATTTTGGACTGTACTCACGGCTTCGTCGTGTCTTATGAGGGATTTCGGCCATGTTTCGAAGTGCGAGCACTTGCATATTTGGATTGTCGACATTCGAAGAATTGAGCGTAACTTTTGCACAAGGTGTCCGTTTTGGGCCCATAAGTACTATTCGAAAATGTAGCAATTGTTTTGGACTATACTCACGGCTTCGTCGTGTCATATTTCGAAGTATGACCACTTGCATATTTGGATTGTCGACGTTCGAAGAATTAAGTGTAACTTTTGCACACGGTGTTCGTTTTGGGCCCATAAGTACTTTTCAAAAATGCTGCGACCGTTTTGGATTGAACTCATGCCTTCGTCATGACGTATGTGGGATTTCAGCCATTTTTTTGAAGAATGAGCACTTACATATTTGGAATGTTTGGATTGTCGGAGTTTGAGGAATTGAGCATAACTTTTGCAAATGGTGTCCGTTTTGGGCCCATAAGTACTTTTTGGTAATGTAGCGATTATTTTGGATTGAACTCACAGCTCCGTCGTGATGTATGAGGGATTTTGGCCATTTTTCGAAGAAGGAGCACCTATATATTTGGATTGTCGGCATTTGAAGAATTTTGCACTCGGTGTCATTTTTTGGCCTATAGGTACTTTTCGAAAATGTAGCGACTATTATGGATTGAACTCACGGCTTCGTTGTGACGTATGAGGGATTTTGTCTATTTTCTGAAGAACGAGAACTTGCATATTTGGATTGTTGTCGTTCGAAGAATTGACAGTAACTTTTGCACACAGTGTCCGTTTTGGGCCCATTAGTACATTTCGAAAATGTAGCGACCTTTTTGGATTGAACTCACCACTTCATCGTGACGTTTGAGGGATTTCGGCCATTTTTCAAAGAATGAGAACTTGCATGTTTAGAACGCTTGGATTGTCGGCGTTCGAAAAATTGAGCGTTACTTTTGCAAACAATGTCCGTTTTGGGCCCATAAGTACTTTTTGTAAATGTAGCGACCATTTTGGATTGAACTCATGGCTTTGTCGTTTTGTATGAGGGATTTCAGCCATTTTCGAGGAAGCAGTACTTACATATTTGGATTTTCGGCGATCGAAGAATTTTGCACACGGTGTCAGTTTTGGGCCCACAAGTACTTTTCGAAAATGTAGCGACCGTTTTGAATTGAACTCAGGGCCTCGTTATGACGTATGAGGGATTTTGGCCATTTTTCGAAAAATGAGCACTTGTATATTTTGATTGTCGGCTTTCGAAGAATTGAGGGTAACTTTTGCACACAATGTCCGTTTTAGGCCCATAAGTACTTTTAGAAAATGTAGCGACCGTTTTGGATTGAACTCATCGCTTCGTCATGATGTATGAGAGATTTTGGCCATTTTTCGAAGAACGAGCACTTGCAGATTTGGAATGCTTGGATTGTTGGCATTCAAAGAATTTCGCTTAACTTTTGTATACGGTGTCCGTTATGTGCCCATAAGTACTTTTCAAAAAATGTAGCAATCGTTTTGGATTAAAGTCACCGCTTATGCGGGATTTCAGCCATTTTTAGAAGAACGAACGCTTGCATATTCAGAACACATGGATTGTTGGTGTTCGAAGAATTGAGCGTAACTTTTGCACACGGTATCCATTTCGGGCCCATAAGTACTTTTCGAAAATGTAGCGACCATTTTGGATTGTACTCACGGCTTTATCGTAATGTATAAGGGATTCAACCATTTTTCGAAGAACGAGCACCTACATATTTGGAGCGCTTGGATTGTCGACGTTCGAAGAATTGAGCATAACTTTTGTACACGGTGTCCTTTTTGGGCCCAAAAGTCCTTTTTGGAAATGTAGCGACCGTTATGGATTGAACTCATGACTTCGTCGTGACGTATGAGGGATTTCGGCCATTTTTCGAAGAATGAGCACTTGCATATTTGGATCGTCGGCATTCGAAGAATTGAGCGTAACTTCTGCAGATGGTGTCCATTTTTTACCCATAAGTACTTTTCGAAAATGTAGCGATCATTTTGGATTGAACTCACGGCTTCATCCTGACGTATGAGGATTTTTGGCCGATTTTCGAAGAACGAGCACAAGCATATTTGGATTGTCAGTGTTCGAAGAATTGAGAGTAACTTTCGCACACGGTGTCCGTTTTGGGGCCATAAGTACTTTTCGAAAATGAACCGACCATTTTGGACTGTACTCACGGCTTTGTCGTGTCGTATGAGGGATATCGACCATTTCTCGATGTACGAGCACTTACATATTTGGATTGTCGACGTTCGAAGAATTGAGGGTAACTTTTGCATACAGTGTCTGTTTTGGGCCCATAAGTACTTTTCAAAAATGAAGTAACCGTTTTGGATCGAACTCACAACTTCGACGTCACATTTTAGGGATTTCGACCATTTTCGGAAGAATGAGCACTTGTATATTTGGAACGCTTGGATTGTCGGCGTTCGAAAAATTGAGCGTAACTTTTGCAATTGGTGTCCGTTTTGGGCCCATAAATACATTTCGAAAATGTGGCGACCGTTTTGGATTGAACTCATAGCTTCGTTGTGATGTATGAGGGATTTCAGCCATTTTTCGAAGAAGGAGCACTTACATAGAATTTTGCATATGGTGTCAGTTTTGGGCCCATAAGCACTTTTCAAAAATGTATCGACCATTTTGGATTGAGCTCATGGCTTCGTTATGACGTATGAGAAATTTTTACCATTTTTTGAAGAACAAGCACTTGCATATTTGGATTGTCGACGTTCGAAGAATTGAGGGTAACTTTTGCACATGATGTCCGTTTTGGGCCCATAAGTACTTTTTGAAAATGTAACGACCATCTTGGATTGAACTCATCGCTTCTTCGTGACATATGACAGATTTTGGCCGTTTTTCAAGGAACGAGCACTTGCAGATTTGGAATGCTTGGATTGTCGACATTCGAAGAATTGAGTGTAACTTTTGCATACAGTGTGCATTATGGGCCCATAAGTACTTTTCGAAAATGTAGCGACCGTTTTGGATTGAACTCACCACTTAGCCATGACGTATGAGGGATTTCAGCTATTTTTCAAGGAACAAATACTTGCATATTCGAAACACTTGGATTGTCAGCGTTCAAAGAACTGAACGTAACTTTTGCAAACGGTGTCCGTTTTGGGACCATAAGTACTTTTCGGAAATGTAGCGATCGTTTTAGATTGTACTCACGGCTTCATTGTGATGTATGAGGGATTCGACCATTTTTCGAAGAATGAGCACCTGCATATTCGGAATGTCGACGTTCGAAGAATTGAATGTAACTTTTGCACACGGTGTCCATTTTGGGCCCATAAGTACTTTTCGAAAATGTAGCAACGTTTTGGATTAAACTCACGGCTTCATCATGACGTGTGAGGGATTTTGGCCATTTTTCAAAGAGCGAGCACTTGCATATTTAGATTAACGATGTTCGAAGAATTGATTGTGACTTTTACATATGGTGTCCATTTTGGTACCATAAGTACTTTTTGGAAATGTAGCGACCGTTATGGATTGAACTCATGGCTTCGTCATGACTTATGCGGGATTTCGGCCATTTTTTGAAGAACGAGCACCTGCATATTTGGATTGTCGACGTTTGAAGAATTAAGTGTAACTTTTGCACACGATGTCTGTTTTGGGCCCATAAGTACTTTTCGAAAATGTAGCACCGTTTTGGATTGAACTCACGACTTCATCCTGATGTATGAGGAGTTTTGGCCCTTTTTCGAAGAATGAGCACTTGCATATTTGGATTGTCGGCGTTCGAAGAATTGAGCATAACTTTTGCACACGGTGTCCGTTTTGGGCCCATAAGTACTTTTCGAAAATGTAACTACCATTTTCCACTGTACTAATGGCTTTGTTGTGTCGTATGTGGGATTTCGGCCATTTTTTGAAGTACGAGCACTTACATATTTGGATTGTCGACGTTCGATGAATTGACCGTAACTTTTGCACATGGTGTCCACTTTGGGCCCATAAGTACTCTTGGGAAATGTAGCGACCGTTTTGGATTGAACTTATGCCTTCATTGGGACCTATGGAGATTTAATCCATTTTTCAAAGAACGAGCACATACATATTTGGAATGCTTGGATTGTTGGCTTTCAAAGAATTGAGCGAAACTTTTGCAAACGGTGTCCGTTTTGGGTCCATAAGTACTTTTTGGAAATGTAGTGACCATTTTGGATTGAACCCATGGCTTCATCGTGACATATGTGGAATTTCAGCCATTTTTCGAAGAATGAGCACTTACATATTTGGAACGCTTGGATTGTTAGCGTTCGAAGAATTTGAGTGTAACTTTTGCACATGGTGTCCGTTTTGGGCCCATAAGTGCTTTTTGAAAATGTAGCGACCATTATGGATTGAACTCATGGCTTCATTGTGACGTATGAGAGATTTCATCCATATTTTGAAGAACGAGCACCTGCATATTTGGATTGTCGACGTTCGAAGAATTAAGTATAACTTTTGCACACGGTGTCCGTTTTGGGCCCATAAGTACTTTTCAAAAATATAACAGCGTTTTGGATTAAACTCACGGTTTCGTCGTGACGTATGATGGATTTTGGCCATTTTTCGATGAATGAGCACTTGCATATTTGGATTGTCGGCGTTCGAATAATTGAGCGTAACTTTTGCATACGGTGTCCGTTTTGGGCCCATTAGTACTTTTTGAAAATGTAGCGACCATTTTGGATTGAACTCACTACTTTGTCGTGTCGTATGAGGGATTTCAGCCATTTTTCGAAGAATAAGCACTTGCATATTTGGAATGGTTGGATTGTTGGCGTTCGAAGAATTGAGCGTAACCTTTGCACACGGTGTCCGTTTTGGCCCATAAGTAAATTTCGGAAATGCAGCGACCATTTTGGATTGAACTCATGGCTTCATCGTGACGTGTGAGGGATTTTGAACATTTTTTGAAGAAGTAGCACTTGAATATTTGTAATGCTTGGATTGTCGACGTTCAAAGAATTGAGCGTAACTTTTACACAAGGTGTCCGTTTTGGGTCCATAAGTACTTTTCGAAAATGTAGCGACCATTTTAGATTGAACCCATGGCTTTGTCGTGACGTATGGGGAATTTCAGCCATTTTTCGAAGAATGAGCACTTGCATATTTGGAATGCTTGGATTGTCGATGTTCGTAGAATTGAGCTTAACTTTTGCACACGGTGTCCGTTTTGGGCCCATAAATACTTTTTGGAAATGTAGCAACCATTATGGATTGAACGCATGGCTTCATCATGACGTATGAGGGATTTCGGCCATTTTTTGAAGAACGAGCACCTGCATATTTGGAATGTCGACGTTCGAAGAATTAAGTGTAATTTTTCCACACGGTGTCCGTTTTGGGCCCATAAGTACTTTTTGAAAATGTAGCACCATTTTGGATTGAACTCACGACTTTATCTTGACGTATGAGGAGTTTCGGCCATTTTTTGAAGAACGAGCACTTGCATATTTGGATTGTCGGCGTTCGAAGAATTGAGCGTAACTTTTGCACACGGTGTCCGTTTTGGGCCCATAAGTACTTTTTGAAATTGTAGCGACCATTTTGGACTGTACTCATGGCTTCATCATGTCATATGAGGGATTTTGGCCATTTTTCAAAGTATGAGAACTTGCATATTTGGATTGTGGACGTTCGAAGATTTGAGCGTAACTTTTGCACATGGTGTCCGGTTTGGGCCTATAAGTACTCTTCGAAAATGTAGCGATCATTTTGGATTGAACTTATGCCTTCGTTGGGACGTATGGAGGATTTCATACATTTTTTGAAGAACGAGCACATACATATTTGGAACGCTTGGATTGTCGACCTTCGAAGAATTGAGCGTAACTTTTGCAAACGGTGTCTGTTTTGGGCCCATAAGTACTTTTTGGAAATGTAGCGATTATTTTGGATTGAACTTACGACTCTGCAATGATGTATGAGGGATTTCGGCCAATTTTCGAAGAGGGTGCACTTACACATTTGAATTGTTGGCGTTCAAAGAATTTTGCACACGGTGTCTGTTTTGGGCCCATAAGTACTTTTCGGAAATGTAGCGACCATTTTGGATTGAACTCATGGATTCATTGTGATGTTTGAAGGATTTCATTCGAAGAACGAGCACTTGCATATTTGGATTGTCGTCGTTCGAAGAATTGAGGGCAACTTTTGCACACAGTGTCCGTTTTAGGCCATAAGTACTTTTCGAAAATGTAGCACCGTCTTGGATTGAACTCATGGCTTCGTCGTGACGTATGAAGGATTTTAGCCATTTTTCGAAGTACGAGCACTTGCATATTTGGATTTTCGATGTTCGAAGAATTGAGCATAACTTTTGTACACGGTGTCTGTTTTGGGCCCATAAGTACTCTTTGGAAATGTAGCGATAATTTTGGATTAAACTTATGACTTCGTCGGGACGTATGGAAGATTTCATCCATTTTTCGAAGAACGAGCAAATGCATATTCGGAACGCTTGGATTGTCGACGTTCGAAGAATTGAGCGTAACTTTTGCACTCGGTGTCCGTTATTGGCCCATAAGTAAATTTCGGAAATGTAGCGACCATTTTGGATTGAACTCATGGCTTCGTAGTGACGTGTGAGGGATTTTGGCCATTTTTTGAAGAACGAGAATATGAATATTTGGAACGCTTGGATTGTCGACGTTCGAAGAATCGAGCGTAACTTTTGCACAAGGTGTCTGTTTTGGACCCATAAGTACTTTTTGGAAATGTAGGGACCATTTTGGATTGAACCCACGTCTTTGTCGTGACGTATGGGGAATTTCAGCCATTTTTTGAAGAATGAGCACTTGCATATTTGGAACGCTCGGATTGTCGACGTTCGAAGAATTGAACGTAACTTTTGCACAAGGTGACCATTTTGGGCCCATAAGTACTTTTTGGAAATGTAGCGACCGTTATGGAATGAACTCAAGGCTTCGTCATGACATATGAGGGATTTCGGCCATTTTTCAAAGAATGAGCACTTGCATATTTGGATTGTCGGCATTTGAAGAATTGAGCGTAACTTTCGCAGATGGTGTCCGTTTTTAGCCCATAAGTACTTTTTGGAAATATAGATACCATTTTGGATTAAACTCACGGCTTCATCGTGATCTATGAGGACTTTTAGTCATTTTTTGAAGAACAAGCACTTGCGTATTTGGAACGCTTGGATTGTCGGCATTCGAAGAATTGAGCGTAACATTTGCACACGGAGTTCGTTTTGGGCCCATAAGTACTTTTTGGAAATGTAGCGATCATTATGGATTGAATTCATGGCTTCGTCATGACGTATGAGGGATTTTAGCCATTTTTCAAACAATGAGCACTTGCATATTTGAAATGCTTGGATTGTCGGCGTTCGAAGAATTGAGTGTAACTTTTGCACACGGTGTTCGTTTGGGCCCATAAGTACTTTTCGAAAATGTAGCGACCATTTTGGATTGAACCCATGGCTTCGTCGTGACGTATGGGGAATTTCAGCCATTTTTTGAAGAATGAGCACTGGCATATTTGGAACGCTTGGATTGTCGACGTTCGAAGAATTGAGCGTAACTTTTACACATGGTGTCCATTTTGGGTCCATAAGTACTTTTTGAAAATGTAGTGACCGTTTTGGATTGAACTCATGGCTTCATCGTGACATACGAAGATTTTTGGTCATTTTTGGCAGAACGAGCACTTGCATATTTGGATTGTCAGCGTTTGAAGAATTTTACACACGGTGTCCATTTTGGGCCCATAAGTACTTTTCAGAAATGTAGCGACCGTTTTGGATTGAACTCACGGATTTGTTTTGACGTATGAGGGATTTCATTCAAAGAATGAGCACTTGCATATTTAGATTGTTGTCGTTCGAAGAATTGAGGGTAACTTTTGCATACAGTGTCTGTTTTGGACCCATAAGTACTTTTCGAAAATGTAGCACCATTTTGGATTGAACTCATGGCTTCGTCGTGACGTATGTGGGATTTTTGCCATTTTTCGAACAATGAGCACTTGCATATTGAGATTACGTTTGAAGAATTGAGCATAACTTTTACATACAGTGTTCGTTTTGGGCCCATAAGTACTTTTTGAAAATGTAGCGTCCATTTTGGATTGAACTCAAAGCTTCGTTGTGATGTATGAGGGATTTCGTAAATTTTTTAAAGAATGAGAACTTGCATATTTGGATTGTCGTCGTTCGAAGAATTGAGGGTAACTTTTGCACACATTGTCCGTTTTGGGCCCATAAGAACTTTTCGAAAATGTAGCAACAGTTTTGGATTGAACTCACCACTTCGTCGTGACGTTTGAGGGATTTCGGCCATTTTTTGAAGAATGAGCACTTGCATATTTGGAATGCTTGGATTGTCGAACTTTGAAAAATTGAGCGTAACGTTTACAAACGGTGTCCGTTTTGGGCCCATAAGTACTTTTCAAAAATGTAGCGACAGTTTTGAATTGAACTCATGGCTTCATCGTGACGTGTGAGGGATTTTAGCCATTTTTTAAAGAACGAGCACTTAAATATTTGGAACACTTGGATTGTCGACGTTCGAAGAATTGAGCGTAACCTTTGCGCACGGTGTCCATTTTGGGCCCATAAGTTCTTTTCGGAAATGTAGTGACCATTTTGGATTGAACCCATGGCTTCGTCGTGAAGTATGGGAAATTTCTACCAATTTTCAAAGAACGAGCACCTGCATATTTAGAACGCTTGGATTGTCAGTGTTCGAAGAATTGAGCGTAACTTTTTCACACGGTGTCCATTTTGGGCCCACAAGTACTTTTTGGAAAAGGAGTGACCGTTATGGATTGAACTCATGGCTTCTTCGTGTCGTATGAGGGATTTCAGCCATTTTTCGAAGTCCGAGCACTTGCATACTTGGATTTTCGACGTTTGAAGAATTGATCGTAACTTTTGCACACGGTGTCCGTTTTGGGCCCATAAGTATTTTTCGAAAATGTAGTGACCATTTTAGATTGAACTCATGCCTTCGTCATGATGTATTGGGGATTTCAGCCATTTTTCGAAGAAGGAGCACTTACATATTTGGAACGCTTGGATTGTCGGCATTCGAAGAATTGAACGTAACTTTTGCAAACGGTGTCCGTTTTGGGCCCATAAGTACTTTTTGGAAATGTAGCGATTATTTTGGATTGAACTCATGGCTCCATCGCGATGTATGAGGGATTTCAGCCATTTTTCGAAGAAGGAGCACTTGCATATTTGGATTGTCCGTGTTCGAAGAATTGAGGGTAACGTTTGCACACTGTGCCCGTTTTGGGTTCATAAGTACTTTTCGAAAATGTAGCGACCGTTTTAGATTGAACTCACCACTTCATCGTGATGTATGTGGGATTTCGGTCGTGTTTTGAAGAATGAACACTTGCATTTTTTGAACACTTGGATTGTCAGTGTTCGAAGAATTGAGCTTAACTTTTGCTTACGGTGTCCGTTTTTGGCCCATATGTACTTTTCGAAAATGTAGCGACCGCTTTGGATTGAACTAACTGCTTCGTTGTGATGTATGAGGGATTTCGGAAATTTTTCAAAGAATGAGACTTGCATATTTGGAACGCTTGGATTGTCGGCGTTCGAAGAATTGAGCGTAGCTTTTGCACACGGTGTCCGTTTTGGGCCCATAAGTACTTTTTGGAAATGTAGTGATAGTTATGGATTGAACTAATGGCTTTATCGTGACGTATGAGGTATTTTGGCCATTTTCTAAAGAATGAGCACTTGCATATTTGGATTGTCGACGTTCAAAGAATTGAGCGTAACTTTTGCAAACGGTGTCCGTTTTTGGCTCATAAGTACTTTTTGGAAATGTAGCGACCGTTATGCATTGAACTCAAGACTTCATCGTGACGTATGAGGGATTTCGTCCATTTTTTGAAGAATGAGCACTTGCATATTTGGATTGTTGGTGTTCGAAGAATTGAGAGTAACTTTTACGACGGTGTCCGTTTTTGTCCCATTAGTACTTTTCAAAAATGTAGCGACCGTTTTGGATTGTACTCATGGCTTCGTTGTGTCGTATGAAGGATTTTGGCCATTTTTTGAAGTACGAGCACTTGCATATTTGGATTGTCGACGTTCGAAGAATTGAGCGTAACTTTTGCACACTCGTCCATTTTGAGCCCATGAGTACTTTTCAAAAATGTAGCGACCGTTTTAGACTATGCTCATAGCTTCGTTGTGTTGTATGATGGATTTCTGTCATTTTTCGAAGTACGAGTACTTGCATATTTGGACTGTCGACATTCGAAGAATTGAGCGTAACTTTTGCCCACGATGTCCGTTTTGGACCCATAAGTACTTTTCGAAAATGTAGCGACCATTTTGGATTGAGCTCATGCCTTCATCGTGATTATGAGGGATTTCAGCCATTTCTCGAAGAACGACTACTTGCATATTTGGATTGTTGACATTCGAAGAATTGAGCATAACTTTTGCATATGGTGTCCGCTTTGGGCCTATTAGTACTTTTCGAAAATATAGCAACCATTTTGGATTGAAATCACCGCTTCGTCATGACTTATGAGGGATTTCAACCATTTTTTGAAGAATAAGCACTTGCATATTTGGAACGCTCGGATTGTCGGCGTTCAAAAAATTGAGCGTAACTTTTGCATACGGTGTCCGTTTTAGGCCCATTAGTACTTTTCAAAAATGTAGTGACCGTTTTGGATTGAACTCACCGCTTTGTCGTGACGTATGAGGGATTTCGACCATTTTTTGAAGGACGAACACTTGCATATTCGGAACACTTGGATTGTCGACGTTCGAAGAATTGAGCGTAACTTTTGCACATGGTGTCCATTTTGGGCCCATAAGTACTTTTCGAAAATGTAGCGACCATTTTGGATTGTACTCATGGCTTCGTCGAGACGAATGAGGGATTTGACCATTTTTCGAAGAACGAGCACCTGCATATTTTGATTGTCGACGTTCAAAGAATTAAGTGTTACTTTTGCACACGGTGTCCGTTTTGGGCCCACAGGTACTTTTTCAAAGTGTAGTATCGTTTTGGATTGAACTTGCGGCTTCGTCATGATATATGAGGGATTTTGGCCATTTTTCAAAGAATGAGAACTTGCATATTTGGATTGTCAGCATTTGAAGAATTGAGCATAATTTTTGCACACGGTGTCCGTTTTGGGCCCATTAGTACTTTTTGAAACTGTTACGACCGTTTTGGATTGAACTCACTGCTTCACCATGACGTATGAGGGATTTTGGCTATTTTTCAAATAATAAGCACTTGCATTTTTGGAACGCTTGGATTGTCGGCGTTCGAAGAATTGCGCGTAACTTTTGCACACGGTGTCCATTTTAGGCCCATAAGTACTTTTCGGAAATGTAGCGACCATTTTGGATTGAACCCGTGGCTTTGCCGTGATGTATGGGGGATTTCAGTCATTTTTTGAAGAACGAGCACTTGCATATTTGGAACGCTTGGATTGTCGACGTTCAAAGAATTGAGCGTAACTTTTGCAAACGGTGTCCGTTTTTGGCCCATAAGTACTTTTCAGAAATGTCGCGACCATTTTGGATTGATCTGATGGCTTCATCGTGACGTACGAGGGATTTCGTCTGTTTATCGAAAAACAAGCTCTTGCGTATTTGGATTGTCGGTGTTCGAAATATTGAGCGTAACTTTTGCACACGGTGTCCATTTTTGTCCATATGTACTTTTTGAAAATATAGCGACCATTTTGGATTGAACCCATGGCTTCATTGTGACGTAATAGGGATTTCGTCCATTTTTTGAAGAACGAGCACTTGCATATTTTGATTGTCGGCATTCGAAAAATTGTAGGTAACTTTTGTACACAGTATCCATTTTGGGCCCATTAGTACTTTTCAAAAATGTAGCAACCGTTTTGGATTGAACTCACCACTTCATCGTGACGTATGAGGGATTTCAATCATTTTTTGAAGAACGACCACTTGCATATTTTGAACGCTTGGATTGTCGGTGTTCAAAGAATTGAGAGTAACTTTTGCTTACAGTGTCCGTTTTTGGCCCATACGTACTTTTCGGAAATGTAGTGACCATTTTAGATTGAAATCACTGCTTCATCGTGACGTATGAGGGATTTTGGTCATTTTTCGAAGAACGAGCACTTGCATATTTGGAACGTTTAGATTGTCGGCGTTCGAAGAATTGAGCATAAATTTTGCACACGGAGTCGTTTTGGGCCCATAAGTACTTTTTGGAAATGCAGCAGCCGTTATGGATTGAACTCATGGCTTCTTAATGACGTATGAGGGATTTTGGCCATTTTTCGAAGAATGAGCACTTGCATATTTGGATTGTTGGCGTTCGAAGTATTGAGCATAACTTTTGCAGACGGTGTCCGTTTTTTTGCCCATAAGTACTTTTCAGAAATGTAGCGACTATTATGGATTGATCTCATGGCTTCATCGTGACGTATGAGGGATTTTGGCCATTTATCGAAGAACAAGCACTTGTTTATTTGGATTGTCGGCATTCGAAGAATTGAGCGTAACGTTTGCACACGGCGTCCGTTTTGGGCCACAAGTACTTTTCGAAAATGTAGCGACCATTTTGGATTGAACTCACGGCTTCGTTGTGACTTAATAGTGATATCATCCATTTTTTGAAGAATGAGTACTTGCATATTTGGATTGTCGGCATTCGAAGAATTGAGGGTAACTTTTGCACACACTGTGCGTTTTGGGCCCATAAGTACTTTTCGAAAATGTAGCGACCGTTTGGATTAAACTCACCACTTCGTCATGACGTATGAGGGATTTCGGCCATTTTTTGAAGAACGACTGCTTGCATATTTGGAATGCTTGGATTGTCGGTGTTCGAAGGATTGAGCGTAACTTTTGCTTACGGTGTCCGTTTTTGGCCCATACGTACTTTTCAAAAATGCAGCGACCGTTTTGGATTGAACTCATGCCTTCGTCATGACCTATAGGGGATTTTGACCGTTTTTCGAAGAATGAGCACGTACATATTTGGAACGCTTGGATTGTCGACGTTCGAAGAATTGAGCGTAACATTTGCAAATGGTGTCCATTTTGAGCCCAGAAGTACTTTCGAAAAATTTAGTGATTATTTTGGATTGAACTCATGGCTCCTTTGTGATGTATGAGGGATTTCGGCCATTTTTCGAAGAAGGAGCACTTACATATTTAAATTGTCGACGTTCGAAGAATTTTGTACATGATGTCCGTTTTGGGCCCATAAGTACTTTTCGAAAATGTAGCGATCATTTTGGATTGACCTCAAGGCTTCATTGTGATGTATTAGGGATTTCATCCGTTTTTTGAAGAACAAGCACTTGCATATTTGGATTGTCATCGTTCGAAGAATTGAGGGCAACTTTTGCACACGGTGTTCGTTTTGGGCCCATAAGTACTTTTCGAAAATTTAACGACCGTTTTGGATTGAACTCACCACTTCATCATGACGTTTGAGGGATTTCAGCCATTTTCGAAGAACGAGCACTTGCATATTTGGAACGTTTAGATTGTCGGCGTTCGAAGAATTGAGGTAACTTTCGCACACGGTGTCCGTTTTGGGCCCATAAGTACTTTTTGGAAATGTAGCGACCGTTATCGATTGAACTCATGGCTTCTTCGTGACACATGAGGGATTTTGGCCATTTTTCGAAGAATGAGTATTTGCATATTTGGATTGTTGACATTCGATGTATTGAGCGTAACTTTTACAGACGGTTTCCATTTTTGGCCCATAAGTACTTTTCAGAAGTGTAGCGATCGTTTTGAATTGATCTAATGGCTTCATCATGACATATGAGGGATTCTTTCCATTTATCGAAGTACAAGCACTTGTATATTTGGATTGTCAGCATTCGAAGAATTGAGCGTAACTTTTGCACACGGTGTCCGTTTTGGGCCACAAGTACTTTTCGAAAATGTAGCGACCGTTTTGGATTGAACTCATAGCTTCGTTGTGATGTAATAGGGATATCGTCCATTTTTTAAAGAATGACCACTTGCGTATTTGGATTGTCGACATTCGAAGAATTGAGGGTAACTTTTGCACACAGTGTGCATTTTGGGCCCATAAGTACTTTTCGAAAATGTAGTTACCGTTTTGGATTAAACTCCCCACTTAGTCATGACGTACGAGGGATTTCGGCCATTTTTTGTAGAATGACCACTTGCATATTTGGAACGCTTGGATTGTCGGTGTTTGAAGAATTGAGTGTAATTTTGCTTACGGTGTCCGTTTTCGGCCCATACGTACTTTTCAAAAATGTACCGATCGTTTTGGACTGTACTCACGGCTTCAACGTGTCATATGAGGGATTTTGGCCATTTTTTGAAGTACGAGCACATGCATATTTGGATTGTCGACGTTTGAAGAATTGAGCGTAACTTTTGAACACGGTGTCCATTTTGGGCCTATAAGTACATTTCGAAATTGTACCGACAGTTTTGGATTGAACTGATGCCTTCGTCTTGACGTATAGGGGATTTTGGCTCTTTTTCGAAGAACGGGCACATACATATTTGGAACACTTGGATTGTCGACATTCGAAGAATTGAGTGTAACTTTTGTAAATGGTGTCCGTTTTGGGCCCCAAAGTACTTTTCAAAAATTTAGCGATTATTTTGTATTGAACTCACGGCTCCGTCGTGATGTATGAGGGATTTCAGCCATTTTTCGAAGAAGAAGCACTTACATATTTGAATTGTCGATGTTTGAAGAATTTTGCACATGATGTCCGTTTTGGGCCCATAAGTACTTTTCAAAAATATAGCAACCGTTTTGGATTGACCTCAAGGCTTCATTGTGATGTATGAGGGATTTCATCCAATTTTTGAAGAACGAGCACTTCAATATTTGGATTGTCATCGTTCGAAGAATTGAGGGTAACTTTTGCGCACAGTGTCCGTTTTGGGCCCGTAAGTACTTTTCGGAAATTTAGCGACCGTTTTAGATTGAACTCACCACTTCATCATGACGTTTGAGGGATTTTGGCCATTTTTCAAAGAACGAGCACTTGCATATTTGGAACGTTTAGATTGTCGGTGTTCGAAGAACTGAGGTAACTTTTGCACACGGTGTCCGTTTGGGCCCATTAGTACTTTTTGGAAATGTTGTGACCGTTATAGATTGAACTCATGGCTTCTTCGTGACACATGAGGAATTTCGACCATTTTTCAAAGAATGAGCACTTGCATATTTGGATTGTCGACATTCGAAGTATTGAGCGTAACTTTTGCAGACAGTGCCCATTTTTTGCCCATAAGTACTTTTCAAAAGTGTAGCGACCGTTTTGAATTGATCTGATGGCTTCATCGTGACGTATGAGGGATTCTTTCCATTTATCGATGTACAAGCACTTGTATATCTGGATTGTCGCTATTCGAAGAATTGAGTGTAACTTTTGCACACGGTGTCCGTTTTGGGCCACAAGAACTTTTCGAAAATGTAGCGACCGTTTTGGATTGAACTCATGGCTTCGTTGTGACGTAATAGGGATATCGTCCATTTTTCAAAGAACGAGCACTTGCATATTTGGATTGTCGACGTTCGAAGAATTGAGGGTAACTTTTGTACACAGTGTGCGTTTTGGGCCCATAAGTACTTTTCGAAAATATAGCAACCATTTTGGATTAAACTCACCACTTCGTCATGACGTATGAGAGATTTCGCCCATTTTTCGAAGAACGAGCACATACATATTTGTAAGGCTAAGATTGTCGGCGTTCGAAGAATTGAGCGTAACTTTTGCAAATGGTGTCCGTTTTGGGCCCATAAATACTTTTTGGAAATGAAGCGATTATTTTGGATTGAACGCATGGCTCCGTCATGATCTATGAGGGATTTTGGCCATTTTTCGAAGAAGGAGCACTTACATATTTGAATTGTCGGCATTCGAAGAATTTAGCACACGGTGTCCGTTTTGGGCCCATAAGTACTTTTCGGAAATGTAACGACCGTTTTGGATTGAACCCAAGGCTTCATTGTGATGTATGAGGGATTTCATCCATTTTTTGAAGAACGAGCACTTGCATATTTGGATTGTCATCGTTCGAAGAATTGAGGGTAACTTTTGCACACAGTGTTCGTTTTGGGCCTATAAGTACTTTTCGAAAATGTAGCGACCATTTTGGATTGAACTCACCACTTCATCGTGATGTTTGAGGGATTTTGGCCCATTTTTGAAGAACGAGCACTTACAGATTTGGAACGCTTGGATTGTTGACGTTCGAAGAATTGAGCGTAACTTTTGCACAGAGTATCCGTTTTGGGCCCATAAGTACTTTTCGAAAATGTAGCACCGTTTTGGATTGAACTCACAGCTTTGTCATGACTTATGAGTGATTTTGCCCACTTTTCGAGGAACGAGCACTTGCATATTTGGATTGTCGACGTTCGAACAATTTAGCGTCACTATATGGTGTCAATTTTGGGCCCATTAGTACTTTTCAAAAATGTAGCGACCATTTTAAATTGAACTCACCACTTCGCCATGACGTATGAGGGATTTTATCCATTTTTCAAAGAATAAATAGTTGTATATTTGGAACACTTGGATTATCGATATTCGAAGAATTGAGCGTAACTTTTGCACGCGGTGTCTGGTTTAGGCCCATAAGTAAATTTCGAAAATGTAGCGACCGTTATGGATTGAACTCATGGCTTTGCCGTGACGTGTAAGGGATTTCGGTCATTTTTCAAAGAATGAGCACTTTAATATTTGGAACCCTTGGATTGTCAGCGTTCGAAGAATTGAGCGTAACTTTTGCACACGGTGTCCATTTTTGGCCCATAACTACTTTTCAAAAATGTAGCGACCATTTTGGATTGAACCCATGCCTTCATCATGATGCATGGGGGTTTCAGCTATTTTTCAATGAACGAGTACTTGCATATTTGGAACTCTTGGATTGTCGTTGTTCGAAGAATTGAGCTTAACTTTTGCAAACGGTGTCCGTTTTGGGCCCATAAGTATTTTTTCAGAAATGTAGCGACCGTTTGGATTGATCTGATGGCTTCATTGTGACGTATGAGGGATTTCGACCATTTATCGAAGGACAAGCTCTTGCATATTTGGATTGTCAGCGTTCGAAGAATTGAGCGTAACTATTACACACAGTGTCCGTTTTGGGCCATAAGTACTTTTTAGAAATGGACCGTTCGTTTTGGATTGAACTCATGGCCTCGTTGTGATGTAATAGGGATTTCATCCATTTTTCGAAGAATGAGCACTTGCATATTTGGATTATCTTTTCGAAGAATTGTGGGTAACATTTGCACACAGTGTCCGTTTTGGGCCCATAAGTACTTTTCAAAAAATGTAGCGACCGTTTTGGATTGAATTCACCACTTCGTCGTGACGTATGAGGGATTTCGGCCATTTTTTGAAGAATGACCACTTGCATGTTTGGAACGCTTGGATTGTCAGCGTTCAAAGAATTGAGCGTAACGTTTGCTTACGATGTCCATTTTTGGCCCATATGTACTTTTCGAAAATGTAGCAACCATTTTGGATTGAACTCACTGCTTCGTCATGACGTATGAGGGATTTTGGCCATTTTTTGAAGAACGGGCACTTGCATATTTGGATCGCTTGGATTGTCGACGTTCAAAGAATTGAGCGTTACTTTTGCAGACATGTCCGTTTTTGGGCCATAAGTACTTTTCGAAAATGTAGCGACCGTTTTGGATTGAACTCACAGCTTCATCGTGATGTATGAGGATTTTTGGTCATTTTTCGAAGAACCACCACTTGTATTTTTGGATTGTCGTCATTCGAAGTATTGAGCGTAACTTTTACACACAGTGTCCATTTTAGGCCAATAAGTACTTTTCAGAAATGTAGCAACCCTTTTGGATTGTATTCACGGCTTCATCATGTCGTATAAGGGATTTCGGCCATTTTTTAAAGTACGAGCACTTACATATTTGGATTGTCGGCGTTCGAAGAATTGAGCGTAACTTTTGCACACGGTGTCCATTTTGGGCCCATAAGTACCTTTTAGAAATATAGCGATCATTTTGGACTGTACTCATGGCATCGTCGAGTCGTATGAGGGATTTTGGCAAATTTTTTGAAGTACAAGCACTTGTATATTTGGATTGTCGACGTTCGAAGAATTGAGCGTAACTTTTGCACCCGGTGTCTGTTTTGGGCCCATAAGTACTTTTCAAAAATGTAACGATCATTTTGGATTGAACTCATGCCTTCGTCATGACGTATAGGATATTTCAGCCAATTTTCGAAGAATGAGCACTTGCAGATTTGGAACGCTTGGATTGTCGGCGTTCGAAGAATTGGGCGTAACTTTTGCATACGGTGTCCGTTTTGGGCCGATAAGTACTTTTCAAAAATGTAGCGACCATTTTGGATTGAACTTACCACTTAGCCATGACATATGAGGGATTTTGGCCATTTTTTGAAGAACGAACACTTGGATTGTTGGCCTTCGAAGAATTGAGCGTAACTTTTGCACACAGTATCCGTTTCGGGCCCATAAGTACTTTTCGAAAACGTAGCGGCCGTTTTGGATTGTTTTCACAGCTTCGTCGTGACGTATGAGGGATTTGACCATTTTTCAAAGAACGAGCACCTGCATATTTGGATTGTCGGGGTTCGAAGAATTAGGTGTAACTTTTACACACGGTGTCCGTTTTGAGCCCATAAGTACTTTTCGAAAATCTAGCACCATTTTGGAATGAACTCACAGCTTCGTCGTGACGTATGAGTGATTTTACCCACTTTTCGAGGAATAAGTACTTGCATATTTGGATTGTCAACGTTCGAACAATTGAGCGTAACTATATGGTGTCCATTTTGGGCCCATTAGTACTTTTTGAAAATGTAGGGACCGTTTTAGATTGAACTCACCGCATCGCCATGACGTATGAGGGATTTCAGCCTTTTTCAAAGAATAGGTAGTTGTATATTTGGAATGTTCGGATTGTCGACATTCAAAGAATTGAGCGTAACTTTTGCACACGGTGTCCGTTTTAGGCCCATAAGTAAATTTCAAAAATGTAGCGACCGTTATGGATTGAACTCATGGCTTTGTCGTGACGTGTAAGGGATTTCGGTCATTTTTCGAAGAATGAGCACTTTAATATTTGGAACGCTTGGATTGTCGACGTTCGAAGAATTGAGCGTAACTTTTGCACACAGTGTCCGTTTTTGGCCCATAACTACTTTTCGAAAATGTAGCGACCATTTTGGATTGAACCCATGCCTTCGTCATGATGCATGGGGGTTTCAGCCATTTTTCAAAGAATGAGTGCTTGGATATTTGGAACGCTTGGATTGTCAATGTTCGAAGAATTGAGCTTAACTTTTGCAAACGGTGTCCGTTTTGGGCCCATAAGTATTTTTCAGAAATGTAGCGACCATTTTGGATTGATCTGATGGCTTCATTGTGACGTATGAGGGATTTCGACTGTTTATCGAAGGACAAGCTCTTGCATAGTTGGATTGTCGGCGTTCGAAGAATTGAGCATAACAATTACACACGGTGTCCATTTTGGGCCATAAGTACTTTTCAGAAATGGACCGATCGTTTTGGATTGAACTCATGGCCTCGTTGTGAGGTAATAGGGATTTTGTCCATTTTTCGAAGAATGAGCACTTGCATATTTGGATAGTCTTTTCGAAGAATTGAGGGTAACTTTTGCACGCAGTGTCCATTTTGGGCCCATAAGTACTTTTCGAAAAATGTAGCGACCGTTTTAGATTGAATTCACCACTTCGTCGTGACGTATGAGGGATTTCGGCCGTTTTTTGAAGAATGACCACTTGCATGTTTGGAACGCTTGGATTGACAGTGTTCGAAGAATTGAGCGTAACGTTTGCTTACGGTGTCTATTTTTGGCCAATATGTACTTTTCGAAAATGTAGCGACCATTTTGGATTGAACTCACTGCTTCACCGTGATGTATGAGCGATTTCGGCCATTTTTTGACGAACGGGCACTTGCATATTTGGATCGCTTGGATTGTCGACGTTCAAAGAATTGAGCGTTACTTTTGCAGACGGTGTCAGTTTTTGGGCCATAAGTACTTTTCGAAAATGTAGCGACCGTTTTGGATTGAACTCACAGCTTCATCGTGATGTATGAGGATTTTTGATCATTTTTCGAAGAACGAGCACTTGTATTTTTGGATTGTCGTCGTTCGACATATTGAGCATAACTTTTATACACAATGTCCGTTTTGGGCCCATAAGTACTTTTCAGAAATGTAGCAACCATTTTGGATTGTACTCACGGCTTCGTCATGTTGTATAAGGGATTTCGGCCATTTTTCGAAGTACGAGCACTTGCATATTTGGATTGTCAGCGTTCGAAGAATTGAACGTAACTTTTGCACACAGTGTCCGTTTTGGGCCCATAAGTACTTTTCGGAAATATAGCTACCGTTTTGGACTATACTCATGGCTTCGTCGAGTCGTATGAGGGATTTTGGCAAATTTTTTGAAGTACGAGCACTTGTATATTTGGATTGTCGACGTTCGAAGAATTGAGCGTAACTTTTGCACCCGGTGTCCGTTTTGGGCCCCTAAGTACTTTTCAAAAAATGTAACGACCATTTTGGATTGAACTCATACCTTCGTCATAACGTATAGGAGATTTCAGCAAGTTTTGAAGAGCGAGCACTTATATATTTGGAACGCTTGGATTATCGACGTTCGAAGAATGGAGTGCAACTTTTGCAAACAGTGTCCCTTTTTGGCCCATAAGTACTTTTCAGAAATGTAGCGATTATTTTGGATTGAACTCACAGCTCCGTCATGATGTGTGAGGGATTTCAGCAATTTTTCGAAGAAGGAGTACTTACATATTTGAATTGTCAGCATTCGAAGAATTTTGCACACGGTGTCCTTTTTGGGCCCAATAGTATTTTTCGGAAATGCAGCGACGTTTTGGATTGAACTCACGGCTTCGTTGTGACGTATGTGGTATTTTGTCTATTTTTTGAAGAATGAGCATTTGCATTTTGGATTGTCGTCATTCCAAGAATTGAGGGTAACTTTCGGACACAGTGTCCGTTTTGGGCCCATAAGTACTTTTTGAAAATGTAACAACCATTTTGGATTGAACTTGCCACTTTAACATGACGTTTGAGGGATTTCGGCCGTTTTTCATAGAACGAGCACTCGCATATTTGGAACGCTTGGATTGTCGGTGTTCGAAAAATTGCGCATAACTTTTGCAAACGATGTCCGTTTTGGGCCCATAAGTACTTTTTGAAAATTAGCGACCGTTTTGGATTGAACTCATGACTTTGTCATGATGTATGAAGGATTTTGACCATTTTTTGAAGAAGGAGCACTTACATATTTGGATTGTCGGCGTTCGAAGAATTTTTGCACACGGTGTCAGTTTTGTAAGTACTTTTCGAAAATGTAGCGACCATTTTGGATTGAACTCAAGGATTCGTTATGACGTATGAGGGATTTTGGCCGTTTTTCAAAGAACGAGCACTTGCATATTTGGATTGTCAATGATCGAAGAATTGAGGGCAACTTTTGCACACAATGTCCGTTTTGGGCCCATAAGTACTTTTTGAAAATGTAGCGACCGTTTTGGATTGAACTCATCGCTTCATCGTGTCGTATGACAGATTTTGGCCATTTTTCGAAGAATGAGCACTTACAGATTTGGAACGCTTGGATTGTTGGCGCTCGAAGAATTGAGCGTAACTTTTGCATAAGGTGTCCGTTTTGGGCCCATAAGTACTTTTCAAAAATGTAGCGACCGTTTTGGATTGAACACATCGCTTAGCCGTGACATATGAGGGATTTTGGCCATTTTTTGAAAAACGAACACTTGCATATTCAGAACACTTGGATTGTCAGTGCTCGAAGAATTGAGTGTAACTTTTGCACACGGTGCCGTTTTGTGCCCATAAATACTTTTCGGAAATATAGCGATCTTTTTGGATTGTACTCACGGCTTCATCATGTCGTATGAGGGATTTTGGCCATTTTTCGAAGTACAAGCACTTGCAAATTTGGATGTTGACGTTCGAAGAATTGAGCGTAACTTTTGCACACGGTGTCCATTTTGGGCCCATAAGTACTTTTCGAAAATGTAACGACCATTTTGGATTGAACTCAGGCCTTCATCATGACGTATGGGGGATTTCAGCCATTTTTCAAAGAACAAGCACTTACATATTTGGAACGCTTGGATTGTCGACGTTCGAAGAATTGAGCGTAACTTTCACAAACGGTGTCCATTTTGGGCCCATAAGTACTTTTTGGAAATGTAGCAATTATTTTGGATTAAACTCACTGCTCCGTCATGATGTATGAGTGATTTCAGCAATTTTTCGAAGAAGGAGCACTTACATATTTGAACTGTCGACGTTAGAAGAATTTTGCACATGGTGTCTGTTTTAGGCCCATAAGTAATTTTCGAAAACGTCGCGACTGTTTTGGATTGAACTTACGGCTTTGTTGTGACGTATGAGGGATTTCATCTATTTTTTGAAGAACGAGCACTTGCATATTTGGATTGTCGTCGTTCAAAGAATTGAGGATAACTTTTGCACACAGTGTCCGTTTTGGGCCCATAAGTACTTTTCGAAAATGTAGAGATCATTTTGGATTGAACTCACCACTTCATCGTGACGTTTGAGGGATTTCGGCCATTTTTTGAAGATCGAGCACTTGCAGATTTGGAACGTTTGGATTGTCGACGTTCAAAGAATTGAACGTAACTTTTGCATACGGTGTCCGTTTTGGGCCCATAATAACTTTTCATAAATGTAGCGACCGTTTCGGATTGAACTCCCCACTTAGCCATGACGTATGAGGGATTTTGGCCATTTTTTGAAGAACGAACACTTGGATTGTCGGCGTTCGAAGAATTGAGTGTAACTTTTGCACACGATGTCCGTTTTGGGCCCATAAGTATTTTTCGGAAATATAGTGACCATTTTGGATTGTAATCATGACTTTGTTGTGACGTTTGAGGGATTTTAGCCATTTTTCAAAGAACGAGCACTTGAATATTTTGAACGCTTGGATTGTCGACATTCGAAGAATTGAGCGTAACTTTTGTACACGGTGACCATTTTGGGCCCATTAGTACTTTTCGAAAATGGAGTTACCGTTTTGGATTGAACTCACCACTTCGCCATGACGTATGAGGGATTTTAGCCATTTTTTGAAGAATAAGTACTTGCATATTTGGAACGCTTGGATTGTCGGCATTCTAAGAATTAAGCATAACTTTTGCACACGGTGTCCGTTTTGGGCCCATAAGTAAATTTCAAAAATATAGCGACCATTTTGGATTGAACTCAAGGCTTCATCATGACGTATGAGAGATTTCGAAAAATTTTCGACGAACGAGCACTTGAATATTTGGAACGCTTGGATTGTCGACATTCGAAGAGTTGAGCGTAACTTTTGTACACGGTGTCCGTTTTGGGCCCATAATACTTTTCGAAAACGTAGCGATCATTTTGGATTGAACCCATGGCATCATCGTGATGTATGGGGGTTTCAACCATTTTTTGAAGAACGAGCACTTGCATATTTGGAACGCTTGGATTGTCGGCGTTCGAAAAATTTAGTGTAACTTTTGCAAATGGTTTTCGTTTTGGGCAGATAAGTATTTTTCAGAAATGTAGTGACCGTTTTGTATTGATCTGATGGCTTCGTCGTGAATTATGAGGGATTCTGGCCATTTATCGAAGAACAAGCTCCTGTATATTTGGATTGTCGGCGTTCGAAGAATTGAGCGTAACTTTTGCACACGGTGTCCATTTTGGGCCTTAAGTACTTTTCAAAAATGTAGCGGCCATTTTGGATTGAACTTACGGCTTTGTCGTGATGTAATAGGGATTTTGTCCATTTTTCGAAGAATGAGCACTTGCATATTTGGATTGTCGATGTTCAAAGAATTCAGGGTAACTTTTGCACACAGTGTTCATTTTGGGCCCATAAGTACTTTTCGAAACTGCAAAGACCATTTTGGATTGAACTCACCACTTCGCTGTGACGTTTGAGGGATTTCGGCCATTTTTTGAAGAACGAGCACTAGCAGATTTGGAGTGCTTGGATTGTCGGCGTTCGAAGAATTGAGCGTAATTTTTACGTACGGTGTCCATTTTGGGCCCATTAGTACTTTTCAAAAATGTAGCGACTGTTTTGGATTGAACTCACTGCTTCGTCGTGACGTATGAGGGATTTCAGCCATTTTTTGAAGAATAAGTACTTGCATATTTGGAACGCTTGGATTGTTGGCGTTTGAAGAATTGAGCGTAACTTTTGCACACGGTGTCCGCTTTGGGCCCATAAGTAAATTTCAAAAATGTAGCGACCGTTTTGGATTGAACTCATGGCTTCATCATGGCGTGTGATGGAGTTTGGCAATTTTTTGAAGAATGAGCATTTGAATATTTGGAACGCTTGGATTGTCGACATTCGAAGAATTGAGCGTAAATCTGTACAAGGTGTCCGTTTTGGGCCCATAAGTACTTTTCGAAAATGTAGCGACCATTTTGGATTGAACCCATGGCTTCATCGTGATGTATGTGAGGTTTCAGCCATTTTTCGAAGAATGAGCACTTGCATATTTGGAACGCTTAGATTGTCGGCGTTCGAAGAATTTAACGTAACTTTTGTAAATGGTTTTCATTTTGGGCAGATAAGTATTTTTTAGAAATGTAGTGACTGTTTTGTATTGATCTGATGGCTTCTTTGTGACGTATGAGGGATTCTGGCCATTTATCGAAGAACAAGCTCTCGTATATTTGGATTGTCGGTGTTCGAAGAATTGAGTGTAACTTTTGCACACAGTGTCTGTTTTGGGCCATAAGTACTTTTCGAAAATGTAGCGACCATTTTGGATTGAACTCAAGGCTTCGTTGTGACATAATAGGGATTTTGTCCATTTTTCGAAGAACGAGCACTTGCATATTTGGATTGTCGACGTTTGAAGAATTGAGGGTAACTTTTGTACATAGTGTCCGTTTCGGGCTCATAAGTATTTTTCGAAAATGTAGCGACCATTTTCGATTGAACTCACCACTTCGTCGTGACGTATGAGGGATTTTGCCCATTTTTTGAAGAATGACCACTTGCATGTTTGGAACGCTTGAGCGTAACTTTTGCTTACGGTGTCCGTTTTTGGCCCATATGTACTTTTCGAAAATGTAGTGACTATTTTGGATTGAACTCACTACTTTGCCGTGACATATGAGAGATTTTAGCCATTTTTTGAATAACGAGGACTTGCATATTTGGAACACTTGGATTGTCGATGTTCAAAGAATTGAGCGTAACTTTTGCACACGGTGTCCATTTTGGGCCCATAAGTACTTTTTGGAGAAGTAGCGACCGTTATGGATTGAACTCATGGCTTCGTCGTGATGTATGAGGGATTTCAGCCATTTTTCGAAGAATGAGCACTTGCATATTTGGATTGTCGGCATTCGAAGAATTGAGCGTAACTTTCGTAGACAGTGTCCATTTTTGGCCCATAAGTACATTTCGAAAATGTAGCGGTCATTTTGGATTGAACTCACTGGTTCATCATGACGTATGAGGATTTTCGGCCATTTTTCGAAGAACGAGCACTTGCATATTTGAATTGTCGACGTTCGAAGAATTGAGCGTAACTTTTGCACACTTTATCCGTTTTTGGGCCTATAAGTACATTTCGGAAATGTAGCGACCGTTTTGGATTGTACTCATGGCTTCATCATGTTGTATGAGGGATTTCGGCTATTTTTTAAAGTACGAGCACTTGCATATTTGGATTGTCGACGTTCGAAGAATTGAGCGTAACATTTGCACATGGTGTCCATTTGGGGCCCAAAAGTACTTTTCGGAAATGTAGCGACCGTTTTGGAATATACTCACGGCTTCATCGTGTCATATGAGGGATTTTGGCCATTTTTCAAAGTACGAGCACTTGCATATTTGGGTTGTCAATGTTCGAAGAATTGAGCGTAACTTTTGCACACGGTGTCGGTTTTGGGTCCATAAATACTTTTCGAAAATGTAGCAACTATTTTTTATTGAACTCATGCCTTCATCGTGACATATGGGGATTTTGGCTGTTTTTGAAAGAACAAGCACTTACATATTTGGAAAGTTTAGATTGTCGGCGTTCGAAGAATTGAGCGTAATTTTTGTAAACGGTGTCCGTTTTGGGCCCGTAAGTACTTTTTGGAAATGTAGCGATTATTTTGGATTGAACTCACGACTCTATTGTGATGTATGAGGGATTTCAACCATTTTTAGGAGAAGGAACACTTACATATTTGAATTGTCGGTGTTCGAAGAAATTTGCACACGGTGTCCGTTTTGGGCCCATAAGTACTTTTTGGAAATGTAGCGACCATTTTGGATTGAACTCACGGCTTCTTGGTAATGTGTGAGGGATTTCATCCATTTTTTGAAGAATGAGCACTTGCATATTTGGATTGTCGTCGTTCGAAGAGTTGAGGGTAACTTTTGCACACAGTGTCCATTTTGGGCCCAAAAGTACTTTTCGAAAATGTAGCGACCGTTTTGGATTGGACTCACCACTTTGTCATCACGTCTGAGGGATTTCGGCCATTTTTCAAAGAACGAGCACTTGCATATTTGGAATGCTTAGATTGTCGACGTTCGAAAAATTGAGGGTAACTTTTACAAACGGCGTCCGTTTCGTGTTGAACTCATGGGTTCGTCGTGATGTATGAGGGATTTCAAAATTTTCTTGAAGAAGGGGCACTTACATATTTGGATTGTCAGCGTTCGAAGATTTTTGCACACTGTGTCAGTTTTGAGCCCATAAGTACTTTTCCAAAACGTAGCGACCATTTTGGATTGAACTCACAGCTTCGTTATGACGTATGAGGGATTTCGGCCGTTTTTTGAAGAACGAGCACATGCATATTTGGATTGTCATCATTCGAAGAATTGAGGGTAACTTTTGCATACAATGTCTGTCTTGGGCCCATAAGTACTTTTCGAAAATGTAGCGGCCGTTTTTGATTGAACTCATCACTTCGTCGTGACGTATGAGAGATTTTGGTCATTTTTCGAAGAACGAGCACTTTCATATTTGGAATGTTTGGATTGTCGACGTTCAAAGAATTGAGCGTATCTTTTGCAGACGGTGTCCGTTTTGGGCCCATAAGTACTTTTCAAAAATGTAGCGACCGTTTTGGATTGAACTCACCGCTTCGTCGTGATGCATGGGGGGTTGCAGCCATTTTTTGAAGAACGAGCACTTGCATATTTGGAACGCTTGGATTGTCGACCTTCGAAGAATTGAGTGTAACTTTTGCGGTTGCAGCCATTTTTCGAAGAATGAGCATTTGCATATTTGAAATGCTTGGATTATCGACGGTCGAAGAATTGAGCGTAACTTTTGAATATGGTGTCCATTTTGGGCCCATAAGTACTTTTCGAAAATGTAGCGATCGTTTCGGATTGAACTCTTCACTTCGCCATGATGTATGAGGGATTTTAGCCATTTTTCGAAGAATAAGCACTTGCATATTTGGAACGATTGGATTGTCGGCGTTCGAAGAATTGAGCGTAACTTTTGTACACGGTGTTCATTTTGGGCCAATAAGTAAATTTCGAAAATGTAGAGACCATTTTGGATTAAACTCATGGCTTCTTCATGACCTGTGAGGGATTTCGGCCATTTTTCAAAGAACGAGCACTTGAATATTTGGAACGCTTGGATTGTTGGCGTTCAAAGAATTGAGCTTAACTTTTGCACACGGTGTTCATTTTGGGCCCATAAGTACTTTTCAGAAGTGTAGCAACCATTTTGGATTGAACCCATGGCTTCGTCGTGACGTACGGGGGATTTCAGCCATTTTTCGAAGAACGAGCACTTGCATATTTGGAACGCTTGGATTGTCGACATTCGAAGAATTGAGCGTAACTTTTGTAAACGGTGTTCGTTTTGGGCCCATAAGTACTTTTCAAAAATGTAGCGACCATTTTGGATTGATCTGATGGCTTCGTCATGACGTATGAGGGATTCCAGCCATTTATTGAAGAACATACACTTGCATATTTGGATTGTCAGCGTTCGAAGAATAGAGCGTAACTTTTGCACACGGTGTCCGTTTTGGGCCATAAGTACTTTTCGAAAATGTAGCGATCGTTTTGGATTGAACTTACGGCTTCGTTGTGACGTAATAGGGATTTCGTCCATTTTTCGAGGAACTAGCACTTGCATATTTGGATTGTCAGCGTTCGAAGAATTGAGGGTAAGTTTTGCACACAGTGTCCATTTTTGGCCCATAAGTACTTTTCGAAAATGTAGCGACCGTTTTGAATTGAACTCACTACTTCGTCGTGACGTATGAGAGATTTCGGCCATTTTTTGAAGAATGACCACTTGCATATTTTGAACGTTTGGATTGTCTGCGTTCGAAGAATTGAGCGTAACTTTTATTTACGGTGTCCGTTTTTGGCCCATATGTACTTTTTGGAAATGAAGCGACCGTTTTGGACTGTACTCACGGCTTCGTCATGTCGTATGAGGGATTTTCGGCCATTTTTTGAAGTACGAGCACTTGCATATTTGGATTGTCGACGTTCGAAGAATTGAGCGTAACTTTTACACACGGTGTCCGTTTTGGGCCCATAAGTACTTTTCGAAAATGTAGCGACTGTTTTTTATTGAACTCATGCCTTTGTCGTGACGCATGGGGGATTTCGACCTTTTTCGAAGAATGAGCACTAACATATTTGGAACACTTGGATTGTCGACGTTCGAAGAATTGAGCGTAACTTTTGCAAACGGTGTCCGTTTTGGGCCCATAAATACATTTTGGAAATGTAGCAATTATTTTGGATTGAACCCATGGCTCCGTCATGATGTATGAGGGACATCGGCCATTTTTCGAAGAAGGAGCACTTACATTTTTGAATTGTCGGCGTTCGAGGAATTTCGCACACGGTGTCCATTTTGTGCCCATAAGCACTTTTCGAAAATGTAGCGATCGTTTTGGATTGAACACCCGGCTTCCTTGTGACGTATGAGGGATTTCAACCGTTTTATGAAGAATTAGCACTTGCATATTTGGATTGTCGTCGTTTGAAGAATTGAGGCTAACTTTTGCACACAGCGTCCGTTTTTGGCCCATATGTAGTTTTCGAAAATGTAGCGAACATTTTGGATTGAACTCACCACTTCGTCGTGACGTTTGAGGGATTTTGGACGTTTTTCGAGGAATGAGAACTTACAAATTTGGAACGCTTAAATTGTCGACGTTCGAAGAATTGAGCGTAACTTTTGCATACGGTGTCCGTTTTGGGCCCATAAGTACTTTTCAAAAATGTAGCGACCTTTTTGGATTGAACTCACCACTTAGCCATGACGTTTATGGGATTTCAGCCATTTTTTGAAGAACAAACACTTACATATTCGGAACACTTGGATTGTCGACATTCGAAGAATTTAGCGTAACTTTTGGACACAGTGTCCGTTTTGGGCCCATAAGTACTTTTCAGAAATGTAACGGCCATTTTGGATTGTACTCACGGAGTCATCGTGATGTATGAGGGATTTGACCGTTTTTCAAAGAACGAGCACCTGCCTATTTGGATTGTCGGCGTTCGAAGAATTTAGTGTAACTTTTACACACGGTGTCCGTTTTGGGCCCATAAGTACTTTTCAAAAATGTAGCACCGTTTTGGTTTAACTCACGGCTTCATCATTACGTATGAGGGATTTTGGCCATTTTTTGTAGAACGAGCACTTGCATATTTGGATTGTTAGCGTTCGAAGAACTGAACGTAACTTTTGCATACGGTGTTCGTTTTGCGCCCATTAGTACTTTTTGAAAATGTAGCGACCGTTTTGGATTGAACTCACCGCTTCACCGTGACGTATGAGGGATTTCAGCCATTGTTTGAAGAATAAGCACTTACATATTTAGAACGTTTTGATTGTCGATGTTCGAAGAATTGAGAGTAACTTTTGCACACAGTGTCCGTTTTGGGCCCATAAGTAAATTTTGAAAAATGTAGCGACCGTTTTGGATTGAACTCCTGGCTTCATCGTGATGTGTGAGGGATTTTGGCCATTTTTCAAAGAACGACAACATGAATATTTGGAACACTTGGATTGTCGGCGTTTGAATATTTGAGCGTAACTTTTGCACACAGTGTCCGTTTTGGGCCCATAAGTACTTTTCGAAAATGTAGTGACCATTTTGGATTGAACCCATGGCTTCATCATGATTTATGGGGGGTTTCAGAAATTTTTCGAACAATGGTCACTTGCATATTTGGAACGCTTGGATTGTTGGCGTTCGAAGAATTGAGCCTAACTTTTGCAAACGGTGTCCCTTTTGGGTACATAAGTATTTTTCAGAAATGTAGTGACCGTTTTGGATTGATCTGATGGCTTCATCATGACGTATGAGGGATTTCGGCTGTTTATTGAAGAACAAGCACTTCCATATTTGGATTGTCGACGTCCGATGAATTGAGGGTAACTTTTGCACACGGTGTCCATTTTGGGCCATAAGTACTTTTTGGAAATGTAGTGACCTTTTTGGATTGAACTCACCACTTCGTCATGACGTATAAGGGATTTTGGCCATTTTTTGACGAATGACCACTTGCATGTTTGGAATGCTTGGATTGTCGGCGTTCGAAGAATTGAGCGTAACTTTTGAGTACGGTGTCCGTTTTTTGCCCATATGTACTTTTCGGATATGTAGCGACCGTTTTAGATTGAACTCATTGCTTCATTGTGACATATGAGGGATTTCGGCCATTTTTTGAAGAACGAGGACTTGCATATTTGGAACGCTTGGATTGTCGGTGTTCGAAGAATTGAGCATAACTTTTGCACACGGTGTCCGTTTTGGGCCCATGAATACATTTGGAAATGTAGGGACCGTTATTGATTGAACTCATGGCTTCGTTTTGACCTATGTGGGATTTTGACCATTTTTCGAAAAATGATCCCTTGCATATTTGGATTTTCGGCGTTCGAAGAATTGAGCATAACTTTTGCAGATGGTGTCCGTTTTTGGCTCATAAAAACATTTTCGAAAATGTAGCGATCATTTTGGATTTAACTCACAACTTAATCGTGATGTATGAGTATTTTTGGCCATTTTTCGAAGAACGAGCACTTGCATATTTGGATTGTTGACGTTCGAAGAATTGAGCATAACTTTTGCACACGGTGTCCGTTTTGGGCCATAAGTACTTTGTGGAAATTTAGTGACCGTTTTGGATTGAACTCACCACTTCGTCATGATGTATGAGGAATTTCGGCCCTTTTTTGACGAATGACCACTTGCATATTTGGAATGCTTGGATTGTCAGCGTTCGAAGAATTGAGCGTAACTTTTGCTTACGGTGTCCCTTTTTGGCCCATATGTACTTTTCGGATATGTAGCGACCATTTTGGATTGAACGCACTGCTTCGCCGTGACATATAAGGGATTTTGGCCATTTTTTGAAGAATGAGGACTTGCATATTTGGAAACCTTGGATTGTCGGTGTTCGAAGAATTGAGCGTAACTTCGAAGAATTGTTCGAATGAGGACTTGCATATTTTGCACACGATGTCTATTTTGGGCCCATAAGTACTTATTGGAAATGTAGTGACCATTATAGATTGAACTCATGGCTTCGTCGTGACATATGAGGGATTTTGACCATTTTTTAAATAATGAGCACTTGCATATTTGGATTGTCGGCGTTCGAAGAATTGAGCGTAACTTCTGCAGACGGTGTCCGTTTTTGGCCCATAAGTATTTTTTGGAAATGTAGCGACCATTTTGGATTGAACTCACAACTTAATCATGATGTATGAGTATTTTCGGCCATTTTTCGAAGAACGAGCACTTGCATATTTGGATTGTCGGCGTTCAAAAAATTGACCGTAACTTTTGCACACGATGTCCGTTTTGGGCCCATAAGTACTTTTCGAAAATGTAGTGACCGTTTTGGATTGTACTCACGACTTCATCAATTCGTATGAGGGATTACAACCATTTTTCGAAGTACGAGCACTTGTATATTTGGATTGTCGACGTTTGAAGAATTGAGCGTAACTTTTGCACACGGTGTCCGTTTTGGGCCCATAAGTACTTTTCAGAAACGTAGCAACCGTTTTGGACTGTACTCACGGCTTCGTCGTGTTGTATGCGGGATTTTCGCCATTTTTCGAACTACGAGCACTAGCATATTTGGATTGTCGACGTTCGAAGAATTGAGCGTAGCTTTTGCACATGGTGTCCGTTTTGGGCCCATAAGTACTTTTCGAAAATATAGCGACCTTTTCGGATTGAACTCATGCTTTCGTCATGATGTATGGGGGATTTTGGCTGTTTTTTGAAGAATGAGCACTTACATATTTGGAATGCTTGGATTGTCAGCGTTCGAAGAATTGAGCGTAACTTTTACAAATGGTGTTCGTTTTGGGCCCATAAGTACTTTTTGGAAATGTAACGATTATTTTGGATTTAACTCATGACTCCATCGTAATGTATGAGGGATTTCGGCCATTTTTCTAAGAAGGAGCACTTACATATTTAAATTGTCGGCGTTCGAAGAATTTTGCAGACGGTGTTAGATTTGGGCCCATAAGTACTTTTCGAAAATGTAGCGACCATTTTGGATTGAACCTATGGCTTCGCCACGACGTATGAAGGATTTCGGCCATTTTTCGAAGAATGAGCACTTGCATATTTGGAATGCTTGGATTCTCGGCGTTCAAAGAATTGAGCGTAACTTTTGTAAACGGTGTCCGTTTTGCGCCCATAAGTTCTTTTCAAAAATGTAGCGACCATTTTGGATTGATCTGATGGCTTCATCTTGACGTATGAGGGATTTCTCCCGTTTATCGAAGAACAACTACTTGCATATTTTGATTGTCAGCGTTCAAAGAATTTAGCGTAACTTTTGCATACAATGTCCATTTTGGGCCATAAGTACTTTTTGGAAATGTAGCGATCGTTATTGATTGAACTCATGGCTTCGTCGTAATGTATGAGGGATTTTGGCCATTTTTCCAAAAAGGAGCACTTGCATATTTGGATTGTCGGCGTTTGAAGAATTGAGCGTAACTTTTGCAGACGGTGTCCTTTTTGGCCCATAAGTACTTTTCGGAAATGTAGTGACCGTTTTGGATTGAAATCATGGCTTCATCATGACGTATGAGTAATTTTGGCCATTTTTCGAAGAATGAGCACATGCATATTTGGATTGTCGGCGTTCGAAAAATTGAGCGTAACTTTTGCACACAGTATCCTTTTTGGGCCCATAAGTACTTTCCGAAAATGTAGCGACCGTTTTGGATTGATCTCACGGCTTCGTTATGACGTAATTGGGATTTTATCCATTGTTTGAAGAATGAGCACTTGCATATTTGGATTGTCGGCATTCGAAGAATTGAGGGTAACTTTTGCACACTGTCCATTTTGGGCCCATAAGTACTTTTCGAAAATGTTGCAACCGTTTTGGGTTGAACTCACCACTTCATCGTGACGTATGAGGGATTTTGGCCACTTTTTGAAGAGCGACCACTTGCATATTTGGTACGCTTGGATTGTCGACGTTCGAAGAATTGAGCGTAACTTTTGCTTTCGGTGTCCGTTTTTGGCCCATATGTACTTTTCGAAAATGTAACGATCGTTTTGGATTGAACTCACTGCTTCACCGTGATGTATGAGGGATTTTGACAATTTTTCGAAGAATGAACACTTGCATATATGGAACGCTTGGATTGTCGATGTTTGAAGAATTGAGCGTAACTTTTGCACACGGTGTCCATTTTGGGCTCATAAGTACTTTTTGGAAACGTAGCGACCGTTATGGATTGAACTCATGGCTTCATCGGATGTATGAGGGATTTCAGCCATTTTTCAAAGAATGAGCACCTGCATATTGGAATTGTCAGCGTTCGAAGAATTGAGCGTAACTTTTATAAAATTTGTCCGTTTTTGGCCCATAAGTACTTTTCGGAAATGTAGCGACTGTTTTTCGATTGAGCTCACTACTTCATCATGACATATGTGGATTTTCGACCATTTTTTGAAGAACGAGCACTTGCATATTTGGATTGTCGACGTTCGAAGAACTGAGCGTAACTTTTGCACACGGTGTTCGTTTTGGGCCCATAAGTACTTTTTGAAAACGTAGCAACCATTTTGGATTGTACTCACGACTTTCGTCGTGTCGTATGAGGGATTTTGGCTATTTTTCGAAGTACGAGCACTTGCATGTTTGAATTGTCGACGTTCGAAGAATTGAACGTAACTTTTGCACACGGTGTTCATTTTGGGCACATATGTACTTTTCAAAAATGTAGCGACCGTTTTGGATTGAACTCATGGCTTTGTGGTGATGAATGGGGGATTTTTGCCATTTTTTAAAGAATGAGCACTTGCATATTTGGAATGCTTGAATTGTCGGCGTTCGAAGAATTGAGCGTAACTTTTGCACACGGTGTCTATTTTTGGCCCCATAAGTAGTTTTCAAAAATGTAGCGACCGTTTTGAATTGAACTCATGACTTCATTGTGACGTATGAGGAATTTCAGCCTTTTTTCGAAGAACGAGCACTTGCAAATTTGGATTGTCGGCGTTTGAAGAATTGAGCGTAACTTTGGCACACGGTGTCCGTTTTGGGCCCATAAGTACTTTTCGAAAATGTAGCGACCGTTTTAGATTGAACCCATGGCTTCATCGTGACGTGGGGGGATTTTGGCCATTTTTTTAAGAATGAGTACTTGCATATTTGGAATGCTTGGATTGTCGGCGTTCGAAGAATTGAGCGTAACGTTTGCACATGGTGTCCGTTTTGGGCCCATAAGTACTTTTCGAAAATGTAGCGATCGTTATGGATTAAACTCATGGCTTCATCATAACGTATGAGGGATTTCGGCCATATTTCGAATAATGAGCACTTACATATTTGGATTGTCGACGTTCGAAGAATTGAGCGTAACTTTTGCAAATGGTGTCCATTTTTGGCCCATAAGTACTTTTCGAAAATGTAGCGATCGTTTTGGATTGAACTCACAGCTTTATCGTGACGTATGAGAATTTTTGGCCATTTTTCGAAGAACGCGTACTTGCATATTTGGATTGTCGACGTTCGAAGAAATGAGCGTAACTTTTGCAGACGATGTCCGTTTTTGGCCCATAAGTACTTTTCGAAAATGTGGCGACCATTTTGGATTGAACTAACAGCTTCATCGTGACATATGAGGAATTTTGGCCATTTTTCGAAGAACGAGCACTAGCATATTTGGATTGTCGGCGTTCGAAGAATTGAGCATAACTTTTGCACACGGTATGAGGGATTTCGGCCATATTTCAATGAATGAGCACTTGCATATTTGGATTGTCAGCGTTCGAAGAATTGAGCGTGACATTTGCGGACGGTGTCCATTTTTGGCCCATAAGTACTTTTCAAAAATGTAGCGATCGTTTTGGATTGAACTCACGGCTTTATCGTGACGTATGAGGATTTTTGGCCGTTTTTCGAAGAACGAGCACTTGCATATTTGGATTGTCGACGTTCGAAGAATTGAGTGTAACTTTTGGAGACGATGTCCATTTTTAGCCCATAAGTACTTTTAGAAAATGTAGCGACCGTTTTGGATTGAACTCACTGTTTCATCGTATCGTATGAGGAATTTCGGCCATTTTTTGAAGAACGAGCACTTGCATATTTGTATTGTCGATGTTCGAAGAATTGAGCGTAACTTTTGCACACAGTATGAGGGATTTCGGCCATATTTCAAAGAATGAGCACTTACATATTTAGATTGTCGGCGTTCGAAGAATTGAGCATAACTTTTGTAGATGGTGTCCGTTTTTGGCCCTTAAGTACTTTTTGAAAATGTAGCGATCGTTTTGGATTGAACTCACGGCTTTATCATGACGTATGAGGATTTTCGGCCATTTTTCGAAGAACGAGCACTTTCATATTTGGATTGTCAGCGTTCGAAGAATTGAGCGTAACTTTTGCACACGGTATCCGTTTTGAACCCATAGTACTTTTCGAAAATGTAGCGACCGCTTTGGATTGAATTCATGGCTTTGTTATGATGTAACTGGGATTTTGTTGATCTTAGGAAGAAGGAACACTTGCTTATTTGGATTGTCGGTGTTCGAAGAATTGAGGGTAACTTTTGCCCACAGTGTCCGTTTAGGGCCCATAAGTACTTTTCGAAAATGTAGCGACCTTTTTGGATTGGACTCACCACTTCGTCATGACGTATGAGGGATTTCAACCGCTTTTTGAAGAACGACCACTTGCATATTTGGTACGCTTGGATTGTCGGCGTTCGAAGAATTGGGCGTAACTTTTGCTTTCGGTGTCTGTTTTTGGCCCATATGTACTTTTTGAAAATGTGGCGACCGTTTTGGATTGAACTCAATGCTTCGGCATGATGTATTTGGATTTTTGGCCATTTTTCAAAGAATGAGCACTAGTATATTTGGATTGTCGACGTTCGAAGAATTGAGCGTAACTTTTGCACACGGTGTCCGTTTTGGGCCCATAAGTACTTTTCAAAAATGTAGTGATCGTTTTGGATTGTACCCATGACTTCTTCGTGTCGTATGAGGGATTTTGACCATTTTTTGAAGTACGAGCACTTCCATATTTGGATTGTCGACATTCGAAGAATTGAGTGTAACTTTTGCACACGGTGTCCGTTTTGGGCCCATATGTACTTTTCAGAAATGTAGCGACCATTTTGGATTGAACTCATGGCTTCGTTGTGACGTCTGGGGGATTTTTTCCATTTTTCAAAGAACGAGCACTTGCATATTTGGAACGCTTGGATTGTCGGCGTTCGAAGAATTGAGTGTAACTTTTGCATACGGTGTCTGTTTTTAGCCCTTGAGTACTTTTTGAAAATGTAGCAACCATTTTGGTTGAACTTATGGCTTCATTGTGATGAATGAGAAATTTTGGCCGTGTTCCGAATAACGAGCACTTGCATACTTGGATTGTTGGCGTTCGAAGAATTGAGAGTAACTTTGGCACACGGCATCCGTTTTGGGCCATGAGTACTTTTCAAAAATCTAGTGACCATTTTGGATTGAACTCGCGGTTTAGCCATGACGTATGAGGGATTTCATCCATTATTCGAAGAATGAACACTTGCATTTTTGGAGCACTTGGATTGTCGACATTCGAAGAATTGAGCGTAACTTTTGCACACGATGTCCGTTTTGGGCCCATAAGTACTTTTCGAAAATGTCGTGACCATTTTTTAATGAACTTATGGCTTCGTCATGACGTATGGTGGATTTCGGCCATTTTTCGAAGAACGAGCACTTGCATATTTGGAACGCTTGGATTGTCGACGTTCGAAGAATTGAACGTAACTTAGGCAAACGGTGTCCGTTTTGGGCCCATAAGTTCTTTTTAAAAATGTAGCGACCATTTTGGATTGATCTGATGGCTTCATCTTGGCATATGAGAGATTTCGGCCATTTATCACAGAACAAACACTTGCATACTTCGATTGTTGGCATTCGAAGAATTGAGCGTAACTTTTGCACACGGTGTCCATTTTCGGCCATAAGTACTTTTTGGAAGTGTAGCGACCATTATTGATTGAACTCATGGCTTCGTCATGACGTATGAGGGATTTCAGCCATTTTTCGGAGAACGAGCACTCGCGTATTTGTATTGTCGACGTTCGAAGAATTGAGCGTAACTTTTGCACACAGTACCCGTTTTGGGCCCATAAGTACTTTTCGAAAGTGTACCGACCATTTTGGATCGAACTCATGACTTCATTGTGACGTAATTGGGGTTTCGTCAATTTTTCGAAAAACAAACACTTGCATATTTGGATTGTCGGGGTTCGAAGAATTGTGGGTAACTTTTGCACAGGGTGTCCGTTTTTGGCCCATAAGTGCGTTTCGAAAATGTAGCGATCGTTTTGGATTGAACTCACGGCTTTATCGTGACTATGAGGATTTTTGGCCATTTTTTGAAGAACGAGCACTGGTATATTTGGATTGTCGACGTTCGAAGAATTGAGTGTAACTTTTGCAGACGATGTCCGTTTTTGGCCCATATGTACTTTTCAAAAATGTAGCGATCGTTTTGGATTGAACTAATTGCTTCACCGTGATGTATGAGGGATTTTGGCAATTTTTCGAAGAACGAGCACTTGCATATATGGAACGTTTCGATTGTCGGCGATCGAAGAATTGAGCGTAACTCTTGCAGACGGTGTCCATTTTTGGCCCATAAGTACTTTTCGAAAATGTAGCGACCGTTTTGGATTGAACTCACGGCTTCATCGTGACGTATGAGGAGTTTTGACCATTTTTCGAAGAATGAGCACTTGTATATTTGGATTGTCGATGTTCGAAGAATTGAGCATAACTTTTACACACGGTATCCGTTTTGTGCCCATAAGTACTTTTCGAAAATGTAGCGACCATTTTGGATTGAACTCAAGGCTTCGTTGTGATGTAATTGGGATTTTGTCCATTTTTTGAAGAACGAGCACTTGCGTATTTGGATTGGCGGCGTTCGAAGAATTGAGAGTAACTTTTGTACACAGTGACCGTTTTGGGCCCATAAGTACTTTTCGAAAATGTAGCGACCATTTTGGATTAAACTCACCACTTCGTCATGACGTATGAGGGATTTTGGCCACTTTTTGAAGAACGACCACTTGCATATTTGGTACGCTAGGATTGTTGGCGTTCAAAGAATTGAGCGTAACTTTTGCTTTCGGTGTCCGTTTTTGGCCCATATGTACTTTTCGAAAATGTAGTGACCGTTTTGGATTGAACTCAATGCTTCGGCGTGATGTTAGAGGGATTTCAGCAATTTTTTGAAAAATGAGCACTTGCATATTTGGAACGCTTGGATTGTCGACGTTCGAAGAATTGAGCGTAACTTTTGTACACGGTGTCCGTTTTGGGCCCGTAAGTACTTTTCGAAAATGTAGCAACCGTTTTTTATTTAACTTATGGCTTCATCGTGACGTATGGGGGATTTCGGCAATTTTTCGAAGGACGAGCACTTGCATATTTGGAACGCTTGGATTGTCGGCGTTCGAAGAATTGAACGTAACTTTGGCAAACGGTGTCCGTTTTGGGTCCATAAGTTCTTTTCAAAAATGTAGCGACCATTTTGGATTGATCTGATGGCTTCATCTTGGCGTATGAGAGATTTTAGCCGTTTATCACAGAACAAGCACTTGCATACTTGGATTGTCGGCATTCGAAGAATTGAGCGTAACTTTTGCACACAGTGACCGTTTTGGGCCCATAAGTACTTTTCGAAAATGTAGCGACCGTTTTCGATTGAACTCGCCACTTTGTCATGACATATGAGGGATTTTGGCCGCCTTTTGAAGAACGACCACTTGCATATTTGGTACGCTTGGATTGTTGGCGCTCGAAGAATTGAGCGTAACTTTTGCTTTCGGTGTCCGTTTTTGGCCCATATGTACTTTTCGGAAATGTAGCGACCGTTTTGGATTGAACTCAATGCTTCGGCGTGATGTTAGAGGGATTACGACAATTTTTGGAAAAATGAGCACTTGCATATTTGGAACGCTTGGATTGTCGACGTTCGAAGAATTGAGCGTAACTTTTGTACACGGTGTCCGTTTTGGGCCCGTAAGTACTTTTCGAAAATGTAGCGACCGTTATGGATTGAACTCATGGCTTCATCGTGACGCATGAGGAATTTTGGCCATATTTCAAAGAATTAGCACTTGCATATTTGGATTGTCGACATTCGAAGAATTGCGCGTAACTTTTGCAGATGGTGTCCGTTTCTGGCCCATATGTACTTTTCGAAAATGTAGCGACTGTTTTGGATTGAACTCATTGCTTCATCGTGACGTATGAGGATTTTTGGCCATTTTTCGAAGAATGAGCACTAGCTTATTTGGATTGTCGGCGTTCAAAGAATTGAGCGTAACTTTTGCACACGTTGTCCGTTTTGGGCCCATAAGTACTTTTCGAAAATGTAGCGATCGTTTTGGATTGTACCCATGACTTTGTGATGTCCTATGAGAGATTTTGCCTATTTTTCGAAGTACGAGCACTTAAAATTTTGGATTGTCGACATTCGAAAAATTGAACGTAACTTTTGCACACGGTGTCCATTTTGGGCCCATATGTACTTTTCGGAAATGTAGCGACCATTTTGGATTGAACTCATGGCTTCGTCGTGACGTCTGGGGGAATTTGGCCAATTTTCAAAGAACGACCACTTGCTTATTTGGAACGCTTGGATTGTCGGCGTTCGAAGAATTGAGCGTAACTTTTACATACGGTGTCCGTTTTTGTCCCTTAAGTACTTTTTGTAAATGTAGCAACCATTTTGGTTGAACGTATGGCTTCAACGTGATGAATGATGAATTTTGGCCGTGTTCCAAATAACGAGCACTTGCATATTTGGATTGTCGACGTTCGAAGAATTGAGCATAAGTTTGGCACACGGTATCCGTTGTGGGCCCATAAGTACTTTTCAAAAATCTAGCGGCCATTTTGGATTGAACTCACCACTTAGCCATGACGTATGAGGGATTTCGGCCATTTTTCGAAGAATGAACACTTGCATATTCGGAACACTTGGATTGTCGACGTTCGAAGAATTGAGCATAACTTTTGCACACGGTGTCCGTTTTAGGCCCATAAGTACTTTTAGAAAATGTCGCGACCGTTTTGGATTGTACTCACGACTTCGTCGTAACATATGAGGGATTCTACCTTTTTTCAAAGAACAAGCACCTACATATTTGGATTGTCGGCATTCGAAGAATTGAGCTTAACTTTTGCGCACAGTGTCCGTTTTGGGCCCATAAGTACTTTTCGGAAATGTAGTGACCGTTTTTTATTAAACTTATGGCTTCGTCGTGACGTATGGGGGATTTTGGCCATTTTTCGAAGAACGAGCACTTGCATATTTGGAATGCTTGGATTGTCGGCGTTCAATGAATTGAGCGTAACTTTGGCAAAGGGTGTCCGTTTTGGGCCCATAAGTTCTTTTCAAAAATGTAGCAACCATTTTGGATTGATCTGATGGCTTCGTCTTGGCGTATGAGAGATTTCGGTCATTTATCACAGAACAAGCACTTGCATACTTGGATTGTTGGCATTCGAAGAATTGAGCGTAACTTTTGCACACGGTGTCCATTTTCGGCCATAAGTACTTTTTGGAAGTGTAGCGACCGTTATTCATTGAACTCATGGCTTAATCATGATATATGAGGGATTTCGGCAATTTTTCGAAGAACGAGCACTCGTATATTTGTATTGTCGGCGTTCGAAGAATTGAGTGTAACTTTTGCACATAGTATCCGTTTTGGGCCCATAAGTAATTTTCGAAAATGTAGCGACCATTTTGGATTGAACTCATGACTTCATTGTGACGTAATTGGGATTTCATCAATTTTTCAAAAAATGAACACTTGCATATTTGGATTGTTGACGTTCGAAGAATTGTGGGTAACTTTTGCACAGGGTGTCCGTTTTTGGCCCTTAAGTGCTTTTCGAAAATGTAGCGATTGTTTTGGATTGAACTCACGGCTTTATCGTGACGTATGAGGATTTTTGGCCATTTTTTGAAGAACGAGCACTTGCATATTTGGATTGTCGACGTTCGAAGAATTGAGTGTAACTTTTGCAGATGTTGTCCGTTTTTGGCCCATATGTACTTTTAAAAAATGTAGCAATCATTTTGGATTGAACTAATTGCTTCACCATGATGTATGAGGGATTTCAGCATTTTTTCGAAGAATGAGCACTTGCATATATGGAACGTTTGGATTGTCGGCGTTCGAAGAATTGAGCGTAACTTTTGCAGACGGTGTCCATTTTTTGCCCATAAGTACGTTTCGAAAATGTAGCGATCGTTTTGGATTGAACTCACGGCTTCATCGTGACGTATGAGGAGTTTCAACCTTTTTCGAAGAATGAGCACATGTATATTTGGATTGTCGATGTTCGAAGAATTGAGCGTAACTTTTACACACCTTATCCGTTTTGGGCCCATAAGTACTCTTCAAAAATGTAGCGATCGTTTTGGATTGAACTCACGGCTTCGCTGTGACGTAACTGGGATTTTGTCTATTTTTTGAAGAACGAGCACTTGCATAATTGGATTGTCGGCGTTCGAAGAATTGAGGGTAACTTTTGCACACAGTGACCGTTTTGGGCCCATAAGTACTTTTCGAAAATGTAGCGACCGTTTTGGATTGAACTCGCCACTTCGTCATGACGTATGAGGGATTTTGGCCGCTTTTTGAAGAATGACCACTTGCATATTTGGTACGCTTGGATTGTTGGCGCTCCAAGAATTGAGCGTAACTTTTGCTTTCGGTGTCCGTTTTTGGCCCATATGTACTTTTCGGAAATGTAGCGACCGTTTTGGATTGAACTCAATGCTTCGGCGTGATGTTAGAGGGATTACGATAATTTTTGGAAAAACGAGCACTTGCATATTTGGAACGCTTGGATTGTCGATGTTCGAAGAATTGAGCGTAACTTTTGTACACGGTGTCCGTTTTGGGCCCGTAAGTACTTTTCGAAAATGTAGCGACCGTTATGGATTGAACTCAAGGCTTCATCGTGACGTATGAGGAATTTCGGCCATATTTCAAAGAATGAGCACTTGCATATTTGGATTGTCGACATTCGAAGAATTGCACGTAACTTTTGCAGACGGTGTCCGTTTTTGTCCCATATGTACTTTTCGAAAATGTAGCGACTGCTTTGGATTGAACTCATGGCTTCATCGTGACGTATGAGGATTTTTGGCCGTTTTTCGAAGAATGAGCACTAGCTTATTTGGATTGTCGGCGTTCAAAGAATCGAGCGTAACTTTTGCACACGTTGTCCGTTTTGGGCCCATAAGTACTTTTCGAAAATGTAGCGATCGTTTTGGATTGTACCCATGTCTTCATCATGTCGTATGAGAGATTTTGCCTATTTTTCGAAGTACGAGCACTTACATATTTGGATTGTCGACATTCGAAGAATTGAGCGTAATTTTTGCACACGGTGTCCATTTTGGGCCCATATGTACTTTTCGGAAATGTAGCGACCATTTTGGATTGAACTCATGGCTTCGTTGTGACGTCTGGGGGAATTTGGCCAATTTTCAAAGAATGACCACTTGCTTATTTGGAAGGCTTGGATTGTCGGCGTTCGAAGAATTGAGCGTAACTTTTGCATACGGTGTCCGTTTTTGTCCCTTAAGTACTTTTTGTAAATGTAGCAACCATTTTGGTTGAATGTATGGCTTCATCGTGATGAATGAGGAATTTTGGCCGTGTTCCAAATAACGAGCACTTGCATATTTGGATTGTCGACGTTCGAAGAATTGAGCATAAGTTTGGCACACGGTATCCGTTGTGGGCCCATAAGAACTTTTCAAAAATCTAGCGGCCATTTTGGATTGAACTCACCACTTAGCCATGACGTATGAGGGATTTCGGCCATTTTTCGAAGAATGAACACTTGCATATTCAGAACACTTGGATTGTCGACATTCGAAGAATTGAGCGTAACTTTTGAACACGGTGTCCGTTTTAGGCCCATAAGTACTTTTCGAAAATGTCGCGACCGTTTTGGATTGTACTCACGACTTCGTCGTGACATATGATGGATTCTACCATTTTTCGAAGAACAAGCACCTACATATTTGGATTGTCGGCATTCGAAGAATTGAGCGTAACTTTTGCACACGGTATCCGTTTTGGGCCCATAAGTACTTTTCGGAAATGTAGTGACCGTTTTTTATTGAACTTATGGCTTCGTCGTGACGTATGGGGGATTTCGGCCATTTTTCGAAGAACGAGCACTTGCATATTTGGAACGCTTAGATTGTCGGCGTTCGAAGAATTGAGCGTAACTTTGGCAAACGGTGTCCATTTTCGGCCATAAGTACTTTTTGGAAGCATAGCGATCGTTATTGATTGAACTCGTGGCTTCGTCGTGACATATGAAAAATTTTGGCCATTTTTTGTAGAACGAGCACTCGCATATTTGTATTGTCGGCGTTCGAAGAATTGAGCGTAACTTTTGCACACAATATCCGTTTTGGGCCCATAAGTACTTTTCAAAAATGTAGCAACCATTTTGGATTGAACTTATGACTTCATTGTGACGTAATTGGGATTTCGTCAATTTCTCAAAAAACGAACACTTGCATATTTGGATTGTCGGCGTTCGAAGAATTGTGGGTAACTTTTACACATGGTGTCTGTTTTGGGCCCATAAGTACTTTTCGAAAATGTAGCAACCGTTTTGAATTGAACTCACCACTTCGTCATGACGTATGAGGGATTTTGGCCATTTTTTGAAGAACGAGCACTTGCATATTTGGAACGCCTGGATTGTCGACGTTCGAAGAATTGAGCGTAACTTTGGCAAACGGTGTCCGTTTTGGGCCCATAAGTTCTTTTCAAAAATGTAGCGACCTTTTTGGATTGATCTGATTGCTTCATCTTGGCGTATGAGTGATTTCGATCATTTATCAAAGAACAAGCACTTGCATACTTGGATTGTCGCCATTCGAAGAATTGAGCGTAACTTTTGCACACGGTGTCCATTTTCGGCCATAAGTACTTTTTGGAAGCATAGCGACCGTTATTGATTGAACTCGTGGCTTCGTCGTGACATATGAAAAATTTTTGCCATTTTTTGTAGAACGAGCACTCGCATATTTGTATTGTCGGCGTTCGAAGAATTGAGCGTAACTTTTGCACACAGTATCCGTTTTGGGCCCATAAGTACTTTTCAAAAATGTAGCAACCATTTTGGATTGAACTCATGACTTCATTGTGACGTAATTGGGATTTCGTCAATTTTTCGAAAAACGAAGACTTGCATATTTGGATTGTTGGCGTTCGAAGAATTGTGGGTAACTTTTGCACACGGTGTCCGTTTTGGGCCCATAAGTACTTTTCGAAAATGTAGCTACCGTTTTGAATTGAACTCACCACTTCGTCGTGACGTATGAGGGATTTTGGCCATTTTTTGAAGAACGATCAATTGCATATTTGTACGCCTGGATTGTCGGCGTTCAAAGAATTGAGCGTAACTTTTGCTTACGGTATTCGTCTTTGGCCCATAAGTACTTTTCGAAAATGTAGCGACTATTTTGGATTGAACTCACGGTTTCATCGTGACGAATGAGGAATTTTGGCCATTTTTCGAAGAACGAGCACTTGTATATTAGGATTGCCGGCGTTTGAAAAATTGAGCATAACTTTTGCATACGGTGTTTGTTTTGGGCCCATTAGTACTTTTCAAAAATGTAGGGACTGTTTTGGATTGAACTCACCGCTTATCCGTGACGTATGAGGGATTTCGGCCATTTTTTTAAGAATGAGCACTTACATATTCGGAACACTTGGATTGTCGACGTTCGAAGAATTGAGCGTAACTTTTGCACACGGTGTTCGTTTTGGGCCCATAAGTACTTTTTGGTAATGTAGCGACCGTTTTGGATTGTACTCACGGCTTCGTCGTGACGTATGAGGGATTGGACCATTTTTCGAAGAACAAGCACCAGCATATTTGGATTGTTAGCGTTTGTAGAATTGAGTGTAACTTCTGCACACGGTGTTCGTTTTGGGTCCAAAAGTACTTTTCAAAAATGTACCACCATTTTGGATTGAACTCATGGCTTCGTCATGAAGTATTAGGGATTTTGGCCATTTTTCGAAGAATAAGCACTTGCATATTTGGAACGCTTGGATTGTCGGCGTTCGAAGAATTGAGCATAACTTTTGCACACGGTGTCCATCATGACCTGTGAGAGATTTCAGCCATTTTTTGAAAAACGAGCACTTGAAAATTTGGAATGCTTGGATTGTCAGCGTTCGAAGAATTGAGCGTAACTTTTACACACGGTATCCGTTTTGGGCCCATAAGTACTTTTCGAAAACGTAGCGACCATTTTGGATTGAACCCATGGCTTCGTCGTGACGTAGGGCGGATTTCAACCATTTTTCGAAGAATGAGCACTTGTATATTTGGAACACTTGGATTGTCAGCGTTCGAAGAATTGAGTGTAACTTTTGCAAAAGGTGTCCGTTTTGGGCCCATAAGCACTTTTCAGAAATGTCGCGGCCGTTTTGGATTGATTTGATGGTTTTGTCATGACGTATGAGGGATTCTAGCCGTTTATCAAAGAACAAGCACTTACATATTTGGATTGTCGGCATTCGAAGAATTGAGCGTAACTTTTGCACACGGTGTCCATTTTGGGCCGTAAGTACTTTTCGAAAATGTAGTGACCATTTTGGATTGTACATACGGCTTCGTCGTGTTGTATGAGGGCTTTCGGCCATTTATCGAAGTACGAGTACTTGCATATTTGGATTGTCGATGTTCAAAGAATTGAGCGTAACTTTAGCACACAGTGTCCATTTTGGGCCCATAAGTACATTTCGGAGATGTAGCGACCATTTTGGATTGAAATCATGGCTTCGTTGTGACTTAATTGGGATTTTGTCCATTTTTTGAAGAACAAGCACTAACGTATTTGGATTGTCGGCGTTCAAAGATTTGAGGGTAACTTTTGCAAACAGTGTCTGTTTTGAGCCCATGAGTACTTTTCGAAAATCTAGCGACCGTTTTGGATTGAACTCACCACTTCGTCATGACGTATGAGGGATTTCGGCCATTTTTTGAAGAACGACCACTTGCACATTTGGAATGCTTGGATTGTCGGCGTTCGAAGAATTGAGCGTAACTTTTGGTTACGCTGTCTGTTTTTGGTCCATATGTACTTTTTGGAAAAGTAGTGACCATTTTGGATTGAACTCACTACTTTGTCGTAACATGTGAGGGATTTCGACCATTTTTTGAAGAATGGGCACTTGTATATTTGGAACGCTTGGATTGTCGGCGTTCGAAGAATTGAACGTATCTTTTGCAAACTATGACCATTTTGGGACCATAAGTACTTTTGGGAAATGTAGGGACTGTTATTGATTGAACTCATTACTTCATCGTGATGTTTGAGGGATTTAGGCCATTTTTTGAACAATGAGCACTTGCATATTTGGATTGTCGGCATTCGAAGAATTGAGCGTAACTTTTGAAAACGGTGTTCTTTTTTGGCCCATAAGTGCTTTTCGGAAATGTAGCGACCGTTTTGGATAGAACTCATGGCTTTATCATGACGTATGAGGATTTTCGGTCATTTTTCAAAGAACAAGTACTTGCATATTTGGATTGTCGGTGTTCAAAGAATTGAGCGTAACTTTTGCACACGGTGTCCATTTTTGGCCCATAAGTACTTTTCAAAAATGTAGCGACCATTTTGGATTGTGCTCACGGCTTCATCATGTCGAATGAGGGATTTTGACAATTTTTTGATGTACGAGCACTTGCATATTTGGATTGTTGACGTTCGAAGAATTGAGCGTAACTTTTACACACAATGTCCATTTTGGGCCCATAAGTGCTTTTCGAAAATGTAGGTACCGTTTTGGATTGTACACATGGCTTCGTCGTGTCATATGAGGGATTTCAGCCATTTATCGAAGTACGAGCACTTCCATATTTGGATTGTCGACGTTCGAAGAATTGAGCGTAACTTTAGCACACAGTGTACATTTTAGGCCCATAAGTACTTATCGGAGATGTAGCGACCATTTTAGATTGAATTTACGGCTTCGTTGTGATGTATTAGGGATTTCATCCATTTTTCGAAGAACGAGCACTAGCATATTTGAATTGTCGGCGTTCAAAGAATTGAGGGTAACTTTTGCAAACAGTGTCCGTTTTGGGCCCATGAGTACTTTTCGAAAATCTAGCGACCGTTTTGGATGGAACTCACCACTTCGTCATGACGTATGAGGGATTTTAGCCATTTTTTGATGAACGACCACTTGCACATTTGGAATGCTTGGATTGTCGGTGTTCGAAGAATTAAGCGTAACTTTTGCTTACGGTGTCCATTTTTGGCCCATATGCACTTTTCGGAAAAGTAGTGATCGTTTTGGATTGAACTCACTACTTTGTCGTGACGTGTGAGGGATTTCGACCATTTTTTGAAGAACGAGCACTTGCATTTTTGGAACGCTTGGATTGTCGGCGTTCGAAGAATTGAGCATAACTTTTGCCAACGGCGACCATTTTGGGCCCATAAGTACTTTTGGGAAATGTAACGACCGTTATTGATTGAACTCATCGCTTCGTCATGATGTTTGAGGGATTTTGGCCATTTTTTGAATAATGAGCACTTGCATATTTGGATTGTCGACGTTCGAAGAATTGAGCGTAACTTTTGAAGACGGTGTCCGTTTTTGGCCCATAAATGCTTTTCGGAAATGTAGCGACCGTTTTGGATAGAACTCATGGCTTCATCATGACGTATGAGGATTTTCACCCAACTTTCAAAGAACGAGCACTTGCATATTTGGATTGTCGATGTTCGAAGAATTGAGTGTAACTTTTGCACACGGTGTCCATTTTTGGCCCATAAGTACTTTTCGAAAATGTAGCGACCATTTTGGATTGTACTCACAGCTTCATCGTGTCGTATGAGGGATTTTGATAATTTTTTGATGTACGAGCACTTGCATATTTGGATTGTCAACGTTCGAAGAATTGAGCGTAACTTTTACACACAATGTCCGTTTTAGTCCCATAAGTACGTTTCGAAAATGTAGCGACCGTTTTGGATTGAACTCATGGCTTCGTTGTGACGTATGAGGGATTTTGGCCCCTTTTCAAAGAACGAGCACTTACATATTTGGAACGCTTGGATTGTCGGCATTCGATGAATTGAGCGTAACTTTTGCAAATGGTGTCCGTTTTGGGCCCATAAGTACTTTTTTTGAAATGTAGCGATCATTTTGGATTGAACTCACTGCTTCGTCATGATGTACGAGGGATTTCGACAATTTTTCAAAGAAGGAGCAATTATATATTTGAATTGTCAACGTTCGAAGAATTTTGTACACAGTGTCCGTTTCGGGCCCATAAATACTTTTCGGAAATGTAGCGACCGTTTTGGATTGAACTCACGGCTTCGTGGTGACGTATAAGGGATTTTGTCCATTTTTTGAAGAACGAGCACCTGCATATTTGGATTGTTGGCGTTCGAAGAATTGAGGGTAACTATTGCACACAGTGTCTGTAACGCCCCGAATTCTCTAGCAACCCGAAACGTTACCAAACGTGAATTGATTAATAAAGTGCTTGAGGCAAATACATTTTAATATAACGAGGAATTCAGTAAAAATTAAACAACCTTAACAAAAGGTAAATTAAATTAAATAACATATGCGGAACAATTTGGAATCATATCTTTTATCAAACATTAATAAAAGTAGTTCTAACAAATAATAAAAATAGGACTAATTGAAAGTTATGACGTGACTCACAATTGAGTCTAAATTTAAAAATAATAATAATCAGCTGTTATTAAATATTCTAGTGTTTCTAAAAATTAAAGTACTTCATGATGGAGATCCATTGGTCCAATATGCATCCATCCACCGCCGTCAAGCATACTAATTTCTACCTGAAAATTGTAAATAGAGAGGGATGAGTATAACGAATTATACTCAATGAGATGCTTGCTACTCCACGTTCAAATCAAACGTGAAATTATGCATAAATTCTCTTACCAACATAACATGAGAATTATCACACCATGATAAATGATAATTCAAGCAAGCGCTGCAAATAACGTGAAGGCTAAATTGTGCCTTAAACTGTATCATGATTTCTCCCAAAGGAGCTTTGAACTGAAGTAATTAAATCCATACATAACAACGTATTTGAAAAGATGTGGACAAACCACTAATAGCACTGAGCATCTCACCTTTTGAAGTTGCTGAAAACGTGATTCTTTATTGAAATTCCAAAGCCTTAATAATATGGAGAAATATTTTGAAGAGGAGGAGAGAATAAAGAC